>NC_056726.1:1267430035-1267730035 GCF_019279795.1 Protopterus annectens
TTAATTTTTTTTCCAGTAAACAGCGAAATAAAATTTATTATCCAGTAATGACAAAATTGTCAGTTTCAGAACATTTCAATCATTAAAGGCCACTCAAAATGCTGTCTTGGTAATACAGCAATAGCTGTACTCATCAATTATCTCTGCTTCATCTATTATATACACATCCATATCTGATTATGACAAAATGGAAACAGTAAATTATTCCAATTTGCTGTACACAAATACAAACTGGTTTTGCAAAGACAAGACAGACTTTTTAACTTTATCAGCTCAGCAGGGTGAGTCTTTTTTTTTATCCGGAGGGCTCCCAAATCCAGCAATTATATCTATATTTTTGACCTCATCCTTCTCGGATGTCTGGGTTAAAAAAATTAGTAACAATAGTGATGACCAGAACAACACATTTCATGTTTGAGTCACGTAAACACACAATAACCATAGAAAAATATTCCAGCTTTATTAACATGTATAGACACTAGTCCTGAAAAGCCTGATTAAAGATCATTTAAAAATGAACACACAATAAAAGAATAAAGTACTTTCAGCAACAGATAGCTCACACCCCTTCAGCAGTTATAGTCACTGTTTGACTGTAATTACCTCTTATTGTTCTGAAAAAATAAATTACATGTACTTTCTGACAAGCTTCGGATGAACTGTATGAAATTGTATGAAGATCACTAACATTAAACCATGACACTCAGTCATGAGTAGCACCGTTTAAGTGGTAGAGTTTTATGATGACAGCATAAGAATGTTAAGCACGTGATATACGTCAAGTCAATCTGCACAATCTCTGCAGAAGTAAAAGCCATCTGAATAATTCCATATTAAAAAGAATCTTATGAATGCAGATGTTGCTGTTGGCAAACAATTTTGAATTTCAGTGTTTCATCTACAAATGCATTGCCTGCTACCCTTAAATAATAAATGGCCTGTATTGCATTTAAAAAAAAAAATGGTGCGCTGATGATATTGCGATAACATTTCTTGAAATAGTTCAGCTATGCAGGTGGGAATTACTAGCAAAAAATAACCACAGGCTCATAGTTAACTAGGCATGTACTTCATGAGATCATTAATGAGCCTATTTCATATTCCCAAATGGCCGAAAGTACTATCTGGTTAAGTGATTTGCTCAAAGTCACACGGTAAGAACATGAAGTTTTAAAGACTCAAACCTGCACCTCTGTAACAAGAAGCGGCTCATTAACAAGTCAGAGTTTTAGTCCTCCTAGTTGACTGCAAGACAGAGTAACAGTTTTTAACTAAATGCAGAAATCTGTTACAATCTGATCTTGTGCATAAGACTGTCACACATTAATATGCAACGAGAGCTACATAATGGGTGTTAAAGATCAAACTGTTCTGATCATCAGTCCAGTAATGCAGACTATACAACCTGGCAAATGTCAATCCCTTCACAGCTGCCGGAGGCTGCAAATAAAGTACTACAAAAATATATTACTAAACTGCAACATGTTTAGACTACATGATGCAATCCAGACTATTAATAAATGAATTAACTCTTTAGTGCAATGAATAAAGTAAAATAATTTAAATCATTATAGATGTTTAAGCAAAATGTTGTTAAACAGTCCACAATCATACATTTTTTTGAAGGGGAGCTTATGTTTGAGGGACACCTATATCTCATTTTGACCTCTCTATATCTTCCCTATCAGCAAGAATAGCTAGTCCCTCTGGTAGCAGTGAGTACAGGTCTGAACCACCTCACTGTCTGATAACGATGTACTGTTGTAACATATGAATCCATAGTCAACGTAACAAAAAGGGCAGAATAAATGAAAATTAGAATGGATTAGGATGTGGGTTAAGGACCCTTGACAAGGTTATTATATTTAAGCAATTTTCTCTATCACATGCTGGGTGGTGGAGGACTTATCTCCCTAGGAAAAAAATGCAGGTACCTTTGCTATGTTTAATGTTTTCTCTGAATTCTGATGACATGAATTCAGTTTTCAATAAAAGGAGTTTTCAATTTTTTTTTATCACTGGTGATTCAATATAATGTGTTTCAATGACAGGCTACATTCTTATTTTTAATACTCAAAGATTCATTAGTAAAAGAACCATGAGGGCCTTTATAAGCCCAGCCATGCAACCAAACACAATTGCATCCCTATGTAGCAAAGGGAATTATTAGGAGGGGGTATGTTAGTGGGCATTTATTAGGAGGGGGTATGTTAGTTAGGAAGTTTCTAGAGGTTATGTGGAACGGAGGTATGTTAGTTTGGGCATTACTGTTAGCTTCTATTCATTAAAGGTATGGGAGCCAGATATGGGGTGAATTTCTCGTCCATTGGTCAAGGTAATTCATAAATAAGGTTAGGGATGGACTGTGCGACACATGGGTGGGGAGCCTGTTCCATAGCATGGGGATCCTCTTGAGTCAAATATCTGTCTCACCAATGTGTCTTGTTTATTTCACGAGCAAAACTTAAATCTTTAAATCTAGTGGTTATAATGCTATTCATTTTGTGGATGTGCAAAACTTTCATCAGGCCTTGTGTGCCAGGCATAGATTGCCTCTCAGAAACCTGTAGTAGACCAAGTATAGTGATATGGCTTGAAGGGAATCGTTACAGGACAATGTGTTTATACTGTGGATTCTCATAGTAAGCCACTTTTGTGGGCATTCCAAATATTGTATATGTTGCATATGTACTCTGCCTGTGCTGTGCTGATGAGGTCATAACAAGGCCAACATATGCATATCCACAGCTAGTGGGCTTTAGCTTTATTGGCCTGAAATTGTCCATTGAAACAACTTAAAAATAAATAAGTCATGGGTGTTCAGAATCATCAAATAGCTGAAACACCTGATGTTCATAAGGGTCATTTGCATATATCCCATATGCCTCTGATACAAGAGGTTTGAGAGGTCACTCAGTGGAAGTTCTAGCTTGGCTGGAGTTTTCATTTAATTTTTACTGATTGTTTTTTCTGTGTGATCTTCTCACTCTTTGTTTTACTTTGTTAGTTGGGATATTTTTCAGTTACCCTAATGGTAATGGACATCAGCTGGGTATAACAGCCCTGTGCTTCTTATGCTAAGTCAAACACTCTGCTTGTGCTGTGCTGATGAGGTCATAACAATGCCAAAATATGCATATCCACAGCTAGTGGGGTTTTGCTTTATTGGCCTCAAATTGTCCATTGAAATGATTTAAAAAGAAATAAGTCATGGGTATTAAGAATCGCCAAATAGCTGAAACACCTGATGTTCATAAGGGTCATTTGCACATATCCCATGTGCCTTTGATACAAGAAGTTTTTAAGATCACTCAGTGGAAGTTCTAGCTTGGCTGGAGTTTTCGTTTAGTTTTAATTGTTGTATATGTCTCATCAGATACATTCTGAAGTGGGCATTGAATTCAATGATGGGTGTAATAAGGGCTGAACAAAGAGGCACTATGACTTCCTTAGACCTGCATGCCATGCCCTTACTTATAAGTTGGGTGACATAAAATGATTTTCTTACTAGCTTGGCCACATATTGGTCAAAGGTCAGATTACTGCCTTCATATGTTCCCAGGTCCTTGACTACTGGCTCATCTCTTAAGGTTGTCTTATTGCTGGAGTAATTAGCTTAAGTGGCAGTTTTGCCAAAAGATACTATAATGCATTTCTTGAGACTGAGTTTTAATCTGTGACTTTGGCACCAGTCATTTGCCTGTATAAGACCCTTTTGTAAGAAGTTTTTTTCATGGGTGGGAATCTATGATAGCTCCCAATTTGCAGTCATCTGTGAAACTGGTCAGCCAAAGGCCCATGAAATTAGCTTTTACCTGCCAGAAGTAGATATCAAATAGCAGCTGTTTCAGCATGGAAACCTGAGGTATCCCACCAGTGACTGGTTTCTTAGTGGAGTTGGTCTCACCAATCCTGACTTCCTGGTGTGTGAGTCAGCTAGCAATACAGCAAGTTATTTAAGGGTTTTATGTCTAGTTTGGTGAGTTTGTCAATTATACCCAAGTAGGATACTGTACTGAATGCCTCACCCAGGTCCAGGTTGGAAGTATGCACCATTCTTCCATCATCCATTGCCTTGGTGACTTTCTCAAAGATGTCTATCAGATTTAGTAGGTGTGGTCTTCCCATGACAAAGCCAAATTGTGTTGGATACAGTGTCTGAAGGCTGCCTATCTTTCTATTGATCATTTCCATGATAATTTGTTTCAAGGTTTTGCGTATTAGACTAGTGAGACTAATAGGTCTGCAGTTTTTGGAGTCACCCTTATGAAGTGGAATAACTGTTGCAGTCCTCCATTCTCATGATATAAAGCCTGTTTTGAGGCTGTAGTTGAAAAGTTACTCAAGTACTCCTGATAGACCATGTTTCAAGCTATTTAGTAGGCATCCCAGGATACTGTAGGGGACCACTGAGGCTGTGTTATTGGCCTTAGCGAGCCCGGCCAGGACCTGCTTTCTGTTAATAGCTGGGCAGGGGGTTATGCTAGTAAGTAGTTCAAGAGGGGATGTAGGAGGAAGTGGAGGGTGAAGTGTGAGCTAAATTTGTTAGCTAGCAAATTCGCTATGTCGTTCAGCTCAGTGAAGGTGGCACTACTGACACCAGTTTAGCACACCAATGAGTGTTGCCTTTAAGGTTATGGACAGAGTTGTAGAAGGTCCTGTGGTTGTATTTAACCTGTGAGGCTATTTTGACCTCATAATTGGCCTTGTTGGACATAATGAGTTCTCTTCATGTTTCCTATTCAGTTTAATAAGAGAGCTTCTATCATTATAGAAGTTGCTCTTCCTGATTTTAGCCATTAATTCTTTTTCCTTTTGTTATATACCCTATTAAGGTTAGGATTCCACCAGTGTGGTTTGTTTTTAGAATTTCTTTTTGGCTTAATTATAGTAGTTAACAGCAGCCTTTATGCAGCCATTTACATGGTTTTACAAGGTCTCTATGAACAATTCCCCACGGGTTGCTCTAAACACGAGGTTGGGAGGGGCATTGCATTTTGACAAATTAGCACTTAATAGGATGTGGTTTGCTTTGGAATAGTTCCTTACTGTTACAGAGTTTGCTAGGTTACCAAGTTGATTTTTATTTTGAAGGAGACAGCTTCTAGTGAGGGTGTGACACGGGGGGGGGGGGTGCAATGATCTCCTACATTGGTAAGTACTAGGACCAGTATATTTGAACCTCTGGTGGGTGTGCTCAATATATGGTCAAGGGTATTTGTGTTGAGAGTCCAGAAATCATTGTGCCTGCATATGAAGCAGTCTATGTTTCCCAGGCTATAGAGGGCTTGTTAAATTCTGCCATGGATAGGGTATTTGGTGCAGTTGTGAGTGTCTACAGTAGCTGTAGGTATGAGCTATGAGATTTTAGGGACAGAGAGAGAGTGACTTATAGGCTTGCAAGGATATGGTATGGGACACTGTCTACAGTGACTTGCATGTTGTTAAATTCTAGGGCACCATCATGTTTAAATAACCTAGAGTTATGCATTTTGTTAATATGCATTGAGACTAAAACACATTTTGTCCCTGTCTGTGCAGCTGATGCTTTAAATGGGTGCATTGAAGCCTTGCACTGCAGATTTAAACCACGTTTCCATAATGGCACAGATATCTATACTCTCCAGAGCGAGGAGAGCTTGTATGGTGTGGAGTTTCTTATTTATGCTCCTAGCATTGAGTAGTAACACCATTATGTTTCTTTGGGTTTTATTTGGTATGTCAATAGGTCTGACAATTTGGCATTGCCTATAAAGGATCTAAGGGGATAGATAAAGTTTTAACCAATATTCAGAAGCCTAGGACAGACAGGTGCAGACCATCCTTTCCAAAGCAATGTGGTTTGCTGGCCATGTCCTCCTATGCTGACAAATATTCAATCCTCCTGGAAAGACACCAGAAAATAAGTCAACGATTGAACTCAACCATCTTTTTTTCATACTGTGGCATCATCCTTGGTGAAGGTGGAATGCTGCTCAATGCAAGGCACATACCTTCCTGAGATACATATTCAGAGAGATCAACAATGTCTCTCTTCATATAGTCCAGGGAAATAAATTTCAGGTCATTAATGCCTACACAGACTATAATAGAATAATACTGGTACCTGTGATGTAGTGACATGAGTGTGTGCGAATTGTGGCAGATCCTGGCTCCAGATAAACAACTAACCTTTATGTTCTTGTTGTTCAGTCTCATGAGTGAAATATCTGTGTGTCGTACAAAGGAGTACCTGTGTTAGCTTGCCTTACAGGATTTACTTTCCACTGGGTGCAGGAGTACATGTGGTGTTTGGTGTTGTTTCTAGTGAGTGTTTTAGATATTGCTGTGGATAGGCATTACTGTTCATAATCTTAGGAGTTCTTTGAGGTTTGGGAAGATTGATTTTTAGTGTCTCAGCATAGGTTGGTCTACGTGTGAGGTGGACACTACATGTGGTACATGTAGTGTGTGTGCTCTTGACAACCATGTTAGTATGTGAGATTTTTGTCTACAGTGAAATTTTGTATGTGCAGCTCCTGCTTACTGTGTTTGTTTCTTTAAAGATTATATGCTTGTCTGTGAACTGAGGGTGTCTGAGGGTTGGGAGGGTGGCTTAATGGTTAAGGTGTTTACCTTACAAACACAAGGTGCAGGGTTTGAGTCTCACAATGATTAATTAGCTAGGCTTAAAATGGCTCGCAAGGGCAGTTAGCTTAGTACTAACCTATAAACATAAAACAATTGCTGCATAATCTCAGAATGTCCATATCTACCAAGCTAGTTATGGAGACATTCGAAAATTGCATCTCCATGTTGTCCGGACCTGCATATGGGTGGGCTACTGTAGGTCATGGACTGGGTTATACAGAGGTCATTCCTTTGGTGGTGTCTGCATTTGGTACTAGACTAGGTTATATTATGCTAAGATTTAATACTAGTGCTGTTTATTGTACAAGCTAGCTGCTCAAAGCTTTTTTCCATGCAATGACTTTGTTTTAGCCACATTAAATTAAAGCTTTCAGTTCTAAACGTAGTTTTATAGATATAATTTACTTGTGCAGTGTATGTTTCTGTACAGGGCACTGCTAAACCCTTGATATAAAGACATCAAAAAGATTGCTTGCAAATGTAATCCTACAACAAAACAACTTAAACTATCTTGGCAAGACAATTTCAAGTATTAGGGACCTTTAGAATGATTTAAAGGCAAAATCAACAAATAAAGTGAAAATAAAGCACAGGCACTCTAAACAGTAAACTGAAAAGAAAAACAATAAAATAAATCTCTTATCTGCCAAGAATTGAAAGGGATTAACTCAGGACCCCCTCACGTGTGGTGATGGCACTGAGCAGATGGGAGCTCTGGGAAAATGAGCAGGAGACAATTTGTACTAAGACACACTTATTTACAGTGGGACATTGGCATATTTGTTAAGGTGTTTACCTTACAGACACAAGGTACTTGGTTTGATTCTCATATGAGGTAACTGGCTAGTCTTAAAATGCCCCACAAGGGCAGCTAGGCTAGTACTAATCTATGAACTTAAGTGCAATACTGCTGTGCTGGGTGGGCCCTTAGTATTATGGATTTATGGAAAACAATGGGTGGAGAAGTACTTGAATAGGTTACACTTCAGAAAATAACAATGAAAGAGGAGAAGGAAACACTTTGGAAGTCAGATTACCGTAAAGGACAGAAACCAGAGATACAGCCTTGGACCACAACTGCTGTTGCATTTGTTTTGTTTTACTTTTTTTCACTGCATACTTAATGGTATTTGCTCTTGTTGATGGCATTACTAATAAAGATTATTTTGCAGTAAAACAAGTCTAGCAATTGCTTCTAAAAATGTTTTGTATTTTTGGGAGAATTATGGGCAAATCTGGTAATAAAGAGGAAAAAAAAACACAATTTGTGAAACAGTTATTCAGGATTTAGGAGTTAAATATGAATTAATAATACTAGTCAGTTATCCTTTCCAACCAAAGTAAGATCTAGGTGAGCATTCCTTCTGCATGGTTAAGTATATTAACTCTGTAAACAATTTTATTTATTTATTTTATTTATTTTACATTTGTTGACCGGGAAAGTCCAACTGGATTACAAGTTCATTGTCAGTGGAAGCCCGGGGAGAAAAGCTCCAAGAGAACAATTTTTTACAAAACATAGTTTTAAGGACAGACTTTTGACATATTTCCACAGAAGAGACTTTGACATACATATTAACTAACAGATAGGATACATTCATTCTCTACAATATAATATTAAATTTTAGAAGATATTCCAAAGTTTAGGATTCCTGTGATAGATTTACTATCAGAGTAGAAGCAGAATGTAGAATAAAATGGAGAATAAGGCTCACAGAGAGCAGATGATGCTCGCTATAGCTGAGAAGGATAACAAATTGATTCACTATATGTCTTCGCCTGATTTTAGTTGAGAAGTATAACAAATCGATTTACAATATGTCTTCTCCTGGTTTTAGTTGCTTATGGAAAGCACAATATTGCTGGGCTAGTTTTCCCTAACTGTGGAGAGATGGGATGAGCAGTAGATTAACAGTCCTAAGTGGGTACAGTACTATGATTGGTTGGCTTAGCAGAGTTATTTAAGTTAGGTGAAGTGTTCTAATGAGACATTAGCCAGGGGGGATACAGGAGCACAGTTGATTATTCAAAAAGTGAGTTTTAACAAGTTTCTTGAACTGTGATGGGGATTTGTTGTCAGTTATGTGGGCAGGAAGGGAGTTCCAGGTTTTTGCTATACAGTGGCTGTAGACAGACTTACCAGCTTCATTGTTATATTTGGTTACTTTGAGGAGGTTTTGTGTGCTAGACCTCAAGTGCCTGGTGGTTGTATAAGGTTGTAAAATATTTTGTAGGGCTGGGGTGTTTTCAGAGTTATGTATTATTTTGTATGCTAGTGACAGTTGATTGAGTTGAAGTAGTAGTGGTAGTTCTAGCCAATTGAGATTTTTTAGGCATTCACAGTGATGTGTTCTGATGGGAGAGGTTGTAGTGAATTTGGCTATCTTATTATAACAACAAGATATATCAAGGTTGTTTAGGTCGGATTTGCGGAGATTTGTAAGCACGGGGGAGGCATAAAGTAGGGTGGATAGAAGGTGAGTCCTCACTATTGTAGTTTTGGAGCGGTCAGTGAGGAATTTTTTATTGCAATACAGTAGGCCAAGTTTTTTATGTACTTTTTTATGGTTATAGAAATATGTAGGTCAAATCTAAGGTGATTATTTATTTCTACCCCTAAGAGTTTGGTATGATTTGTGGGGGTGATTGTGGTCTTGTTAAAGGAGTAGATGAAGAAAGAATCAATGGGAGGTGTGACTCTGTAGGAGCTAAGGAGTACTAGCTTTGTTTTACTTGGGTTCAGAATGAGCCTTTGGTTTGTAATCCAAGTTTCTGCCAGGGAAAAGTATTCTTGTGTTAGGGAGTGAAGGATGTCAATTGATTTGGCTGCACATATTATGGTGGTATCATCTGCATATTGCACTATTGAGGCTTTAGGAATACTGTTTGGGAGCTGATTGGTGAAGAGGGTAAAAAGAAGTGGCCCCAGGATGGAGCCTTGGGTTACTCCTAGGGAGACTGGTAGGGAGGGGGAGAGTTGGCTTTGCCACATAACAGCTTGTTTCCTTCCCTCTAGGTAGTTTTTGAACCAGGAGATGGCAGGGGTGGTAAGGTTTAGAGTTGCTAGTGAAAGAAGGAGTTTATTGTGGTTAACCTTATTGAATGCTTTGGACAAGTCAAGGAAGTTGGCAGATACAAGGAGTCTGTTGTTTCTGTGAGTATTGACAGTGTTGGTGAATTCTTTTAGTGCGATGGAGGTGCTATGGAAGGGTCTAAAGCCATGTTGCTGTGTTGCTATTAGATTATTTTCTAGGAGATATTTAATTAGTTGCTTGTGTATTACCCTCTCTAAAATTTTAGAATTTAGAATTTGCCTTGTTTTGGATGCTGAATTGATTTCACTGTTTGTTCTTTGTTACTTTCAGAGAGTTCTATAGTGTATTATCATATATCACTGTTGTATTATGTAGTGGCCTGCACGAATCCTAAGGGTGTCCTAGAGATTGTGCTGTCAATCAGCCAGAGGAGTTCTTTTTTTTCTCTCTCCTTCTTGATGCCAATAGTTGCATCCAAGGGGCAGATGAGTATGCAGTGTGGGAAGTTGCAGTGTATTGCCCCACCTCCACAGCAGCTCAGCTATGTCCACACTCTGTCTCATCTTTTGACCAAGGCATTAGCCATAATCTCCTGCCTCCACTACGGTCGCCACAGGGGGACACCTATGTCACCACTCTGCCATCCCGGGATGGAAATGTCCATCTCTCTCTGCCACTTCATCAGTCTTCCAAGCCACTAATTGAAACAGGTCACTTGGGTTGTAATCAGGGCTTTATCCCACTACACCATAATGCAACACTATGTTGTTGTTTGTCTTTCGGCTTTTTCCTGGTAAGGGGTCACCACAGCGGAACTCCGGTCCGCTAATGATTGGCAGTAGATTTTTACAAAACACCGAGTTGCCAGCTCAACACCCAACCTTCAAGAAAGGCATGCCCATTTACAAACGTATGTCTTTCGAACGCTACCCAACCACGGGGAGGACATGCAGACTCCACACAGAAGGCACTCCCAAGCCAAGCCGAGAATCAAATGGGAGAATCTCTTGCTGTGAGATAACAATGCTACTGCCGTACCACCGTGGCATGTATTCCTCTAAATGTATTAGTGATCTATGTTATTGTGATTTTTTTGTACCACCATATATGACAAAGATTATGCCTCGAGTCACAAATGATATATGATCCCATAAATAAAATGGTAAATAATTGAATGCATAAAAAATCAGTGTATACATACACATTTAGGTATGGTGAAGTTTTAGGCACATTTTCGTCATAAAGCCTTTTTTTGGCAAGGATCTATCTAAATAATATTTATGTAGTTGTTGAACAAAAGAAAAATAATGTCTAGGGCAATTAAATAAAGCATAGAATGCCATATAAATAGTCACTTGTTTTTGCATCTTATCTTTGCAGTATGTATACTTATGTTTACTTTTGTAAAACATTATACAACCTTCAGTGCCTTATATTTACATAAAGTTCTAAAGATACAATCATCTGTTTACTATACAACATTAAATTAACAGTTACATGGGAAATAGTGCGTGCCCTTATCCAGAAATTCTTTTTACCACAGCAATCAAGCAATAATAAGCTCATGAGGAAAATACTGCATAGTCATAGTTATTAATAATAAGTATGAATATTTCTGCAAAACAAATCTTATTCTTCTACCTGACAGATTAATTAATTAATTAATTCATTCATTCATTCATTCATTCATTCTTTTATTTGTTTTCTTCATCCTGTGCAGGGGCTTAAGGAGTTGCAGTCTAGCTCAGTAAACAGTAGGCATAACTCAAGTGAACCTCTCCTGCAGTCTGCCATTGAATATACACACACACACACACACACACACACACACACACACACACACACACACACACACACACACACACACACACACACGAACATGCACACACACAGGAATGCAAGCACATACTGACTCACACTGCCTGTACATCTATGGCATTTTAGAAGATGACATCTTTGGAATCTGGAGATAAAGCACAACCCCCAAGTAAAACACAATATGATGAATGAAGGATTTTAAGAATACATGTGCAAGGCACTTTGGTTGTGATCTAATATGCACAGCGAACAGCTGTGAGGTAGCAGCATTAATTGTTGCATCGCTCTGTACACCGTTCTACTTCTGCATTCTGGAGTATTGCATGCTGTGATGAAGCCAAAAGGGACAGGTTCATTGGCCATGTGTAACAAGGAAAAAGTACACATCTGCCGAAAAGTACTGCTAGCACTGAACTCATCAAATGTTTATTTTCTTTTTCACCTCACATAATGAACTCAGAATTAGTTATATTAAATGAATGGTGCTGAGGGCTGAAATGGCATAGAAAACAATTTTGTGCATTTTAGTGTTGAATAGTTTTTCAGCCAATATTCTGCTAATTAACCCAGATCAAGATCTAAAGGGTGGGTGTTTTATACCCACCCTGAGTAACTCACTGGACTTACATTTTATTAATTGGGTACCTGCAATTTTTGTGTACTGTGAAATGTAAGTAAAGTAATTTTGATTATTGTACATATTCATTGTAGTTTAACATAAAATAATTCCTCTTGCAAAGCATGATATACTTGAAAAGGTAAAGATCACACTCTTGCTGGTTTTCTGCTCTGGCTGCTGCTGCATTTTGTGCTTATAAGTTCATATTTTGTAAATTTCACACCAAACCTCTGGAAACATATGTAGATCAGAGTGTGTCTGTACCTTTAAGAGCCATTCCAGTCCATGGGCACATGTATATAACTACTGAGCATGTGCAAGCAAGTGTGCCATTTTGAGTGAGCAGCCGGAGTGTAAGCACGTATTTGTGTAGTAGGCAGTCAGTTAGTTCGTTTAAGTTTAATGTTCCAGTCATTCATACTGATGTGTTTGTGTGTAATAAACTACTTAAACGAACACCCAAGCCTCATCTTCTGATCTGAATACACAAGACGAGCAACATGGTGTCCGAATGGGATCCAAAGTGAAACTTCTTCAAGACCATGAGGCACGCAGCTACAACTGGATGAATATACAGAAGTGAATCATCAGAAGCTCAAATGACTCGCAAACAGGTCAGAAAGATAAATCCAGGTACTAAAACTCATTTAAATTATTTTTTACTTAATGAATATAAAACGCAGCAGTTAAAACATTCAAAATTAATTTGTAATTAAACAAAATGTTCAAAACTATTATATATTGATAAAATACTCAAAATGCTTACAAAAGTGCTTGAAATAGTTTCTGAATCACATAAAATGTATAAACAAAGGAAAACAACCATATTTTTTCACTATGTGCTTCTTTTACGTATTAACTAAAGTTATTGGAAATATCCGAGGTGTGCAAAGTGTTGGCCACTGTGTGCAGTATTACAGTCCAGTTATTTTGCAAAATACAAACATTTCAAAGAGACTATTGTGCAGTTGAATATATTTTGAGTATCTGGTGTGTGTTTGAACATAATTACAAGGGCCAGGTCTGTACTGTGTCTAAAGCTTTTGTTGGCCTGGGAGAGGGATTTCACAGACCTGCTCCACTTGTATTTGATAATAATGTTGCTGAAAACTGGAGAGTGTTTGAGCAAGAGTATAATATTTTCATACAGGCTGCTTTCTCTGACAAAGACACACGTAAAAGGCATTTATTTTGCTTAATTTAGCATGCTGATGTTTTTGAAGACAAATTAGGCAAACTCCCGTTTGTGTACTCCATGAAGTTAGACCATGAGGTATACCCAGTTATCAGACCAGCAAGGAAAGTTCCAGTAGCCAAGCAAGGTAGAGTCAAAGCTGAGCTAGACAGGATTGTACATCTAAGAGCAATTTGTTCAGAAGAAGAACCAACTGAATGGGTTTCCTCCATGGTTGTAGATCATAAGAAAATCTCAGATGATATTAGAATATGTATGTCATCTGGAGCCTTTCTCCCCGGGCCTCTGCTGAAAATTGGATTTGTTCCAAGTCGGACTTTCCTGGTTAACAAATGTTAAATAAATAAAAAAATAAAATAAAAGTATTGATCCAAGATATTTGAGCAAAGCACTAAAATGACCTCATCATCCGATATGTACAGTTGAGGAAGTTGCTGCTCTTATGTCAAATGCCACTGTTTTTTATTTTCTTAGATGCAAAAAGTTCATTTTGGCAAATGTTGCTTGACCGAAAATTTTCTTTGCTAACCACCTTCAGTACACCATTTGGAATTTACAGATTTTTGAGAATGCCATTTGGGATAAATTCTGTCAGTGAAGTCTTTCAGCATGCAATGGAGGAAATTTTTTCTGGCTAACCATGTGCTATTATAGTAGATGATATTCTTGTAGGAGGCAATGGTAAAGTCGAACATGATAGCAACCTCAGAAAAGTTCTGGAATGTGCTCGTGAAGTGAATCTTAAGTTGTATCCTCAGAAATGTAATTTCAAGGTACAAGAAGTTACTTATGTGGGTCATTTGTTTACCGGTTCAGGCTTATGACCAGATCCTTCCTAGCAAACTGCAATTCTTGAAATGCTAGCTCCAGACAATGTCACTTTCTTACAACATTTTCTTGGCATGGTCAACTATTTGAGCAAGTTCATCCCAGATTTGAGTGACCTTTCAGCACTGCTAAGAGAGCAGACATGCAAGATGTAACTTAGTCCTGGTTTAGACAACACCAAAGAGCATTTAATGTCCTGAAACAGAGAATTGTCAGTCTAGCCACTTCAAGATATTATGATGTTCACAAAACTGTAACTCTTTCTTGTGATTTTTGGAAATTTGGTCTTGGTGCAGTCATTCTTCAAGAGGGCAGACCAGTAGTCTATGCATCCAGAACATTGACCCAAACCAAGATGCAGTATGCTCAAATAGTGAAAGGGCTCTTGGCAAATGTGTTTGCATGTTCGAAGTTCCATGATTATATTTATGGCTGACCTATTCAAATTAAGACAGACCACCAACCTTTGGTCACATTTTGAAAAAGCCTATGCACACAGCTCCTGCGACATTGCAATGCATGATGTTAAAATTGCAAAAGTGCAATCTTCACTTGGTTTACACAAAAGGCAATCTTCTTTATCTTGCTGATACTTTATCCTGATCACCCAGAAAAACACTGGACAGCATGAAAATGGGAAACCTGATTTTGAAGTCATGGAAGTGAGAAATTTTTCTTGCACACTTCTTGATGAGCTTAGAACTCACACAGCTTCAGATCCACTTCTCCAGAAGCTCAACCACTTTATCAGTCAATCATGGCCATCAAAGGAATTTGTTTACCACCAGACTTGCAGCAGTATTTTTCTTACAGAGATGGGATTTTGATGGAGGATTGTTCCAAAATCCTTGCAACAAGAGTATATTAAAATCTTGCATCGTGGCCACCCAGGAACCTATTCTGCCAAAAGAAGGGCGAGAGAACTAGTATTTTGTCCTTCTATGTCAAAACATATTGAGAAAGAACTTTCAGCTTGTTCTTTTTGTAATAGTACCAAACCACATCAACAAAAAGAACCACTTCAGCAAAGCCTGATTCCTGAACTACCTTGGTCGACACTAGGTGTAGATATTTTCAAATGGAATGGTCAGCATTACTTGGTGTTAGTAGATTCTCATTCAGATTGGTTCAAGATTGATCAGCTTCCTATTCTGATGTTCAATATTGTCATTATGAAGTTGAAGAGACATTTTCCTGTCCATGGTAGTTGGCACAAAGTCATTTCTGATAATGGTGCACAGTTTGCAAGTCAGCAGTTTAAAATATTTGCTGAAACATGGGACTTTTTTCATGTTATGAGTAGTCCTGATTACCCACAATTGAATAGCCTGGCTGCACATGCAGTTCAAAGTGCAAAACAGATGCTGGAAAAATCTAAGCATAACAATACGGATACTTTTCTTAATGTGCTTAATCTCAGAAACATTGCTGTTGACAATCTTCTTGGTTCATCTGCCCAGAGATTAATGTCGAGACAAACCAGAACCACACTACCAATCAGTAAGAATGTGTTGGTTCTGAGTGCTAAAAACAACAAAGCAGTGAAAGCTCAACTCCTAAAGAAGAGTTTGTCCCAAAAGTCCTACTATGATAAAACCAGCAAGCGTCTGAATCCATTAAAAGGAGAGATAGTGAGGATGTAGACAGCAAAAGGATTTGACCAAATAGGACATGTGAAACATTTATGTGAGAAACCAAAATCGTACATCCTTGAATCATTTGCTACCAGTGTGCGAATCAGTGTTACAGCATCCTGTCTGCAATAGAGACTTTAATTCTCAGCATGATTTGTCCAATGATCCTGTTCCAGAGAACATTTCATCATCTGTTCCTGTTCCTGAAAGTATCTCCAAAAATACTGAAGAAGAACATTCCCCAGTGACTGTCCCTTTTCCTAAACCCAGTTCTAATTATTATATTACAAGGTCAGGTCCTATCTCAAGGTCCAATCCTAAATACACAACAACCTGGACATGTTTGTTATTGTTTGTATATATTTAGATAATGTGTATGCTTATCCAGTTGTCATTTTCATTGCAGGACAGAATAGTCAAAGATGGAGGATATAGGTGACTTTATGTGTGTACCTTTAAGAGCCATTCCAGTCTGTGGGCATGTGCATATAAGTAATGAGCATGTGCAAGCAAGTCTGACATTTTGAGTGAGTAGCTGGAGTGTAAGCATGTATGTGTGTAGTAGTGAGTCAGTTGGATGCTTTAAGTTTATGTTCCAGTCATCCATCCTGATGTGTTTGTGTGTAATAAACTATTTAAACGAACAGACAAGCCTCCTTGACTTATTCGAATATACAAGACAAGCGACACATCTAGGAAAATTGGGGCATTAGAGGGTGCTAGAGTGTGACGAGCAGTTAATTGGCCTGATCCACATTGCAAGTGCAATGTTTTATATACGGTAAAATTAAATGAATAAATCTGGATTAAAACAATCAATATAGTGTTGTGTGAAGTAAACTTATGAAATGCTGGGATCTGCTTCAGTGCAATCTGTAATATGAAGACTAATTGTCCATAAAAAAAGACTTGCATATACTTAAGTCCAAGATGTCTATTTCTTAGAAATATTCTCTTTTTTCCACGGTATAGTGATCTTGGAGTTGGTATATATAGGTTCAGGAGGTGTGCACCCTCCTGCAAAACACAAGTATAAAGGAGAAGATCGGTGATATCCATGCTTCACCTGCATTTTAGGCATTTTTTGCTTTCTATGTTTTCACACCCAGCACTAAGAGTGCCATCATTTCAATAGGGAGCTGTTGTGTGAGTATCCCAGAAAAGTGTTAGTGGTGTATATGAGTTATTCCAGTTTAAAATGGTAGAAACACTCAGTCTTACTCAGTAGAAGCTGGAAGGCATCATATCTCTGGTAATTGTAGGCTGGGAGGAAGTATTTGCATTCAGAAAAGATGCTGAGCACTGAATGGGAGTGGCTATGGCTATAGAAAACAAAATGAAGGGGATCAATGTGATGTTAATAGGTATGGAAGTGGCATAAAGCCATTTAAAGGAGCACCTCAACCTTTGGAAGAGCAATTAAGGAAAGGAAATTTTTGAATTACAGGGCTGGAGGAGGGGAAGAAGGGCTCTGAACTGCAGAATTGTTTACAAATCAATCTAATTTAAGAAATCAAACAAATGGAGAATAAAGGACAGGAAACAAAATGCTACACAAACAGACCAGCAGTCTTGGAATTGTGCTACTTGCATGCCAAATAAATTAGTCTGGTAGAAGATTTAGCAGTATGTATACATAAAAGGAAAGGGGGCTCTGGTGAAATTCAAATACCCTGCTAGCCATTTCTGGGGTGGGAGGGTCCAATTACCTGCATAAAAACATGGGGTAGAAAGACAAGTGTTGCCAAAATATTATTCTGGGGTATGTAGAGTGGTAGAGGAGAGGGTGTCAGAGGAAAATGTGACCCATGGAGTATAACAAAACTGCAGATAGAAATGAAGCAGAAGGAAGGCAAATGGTTGAGAGACATTGCTGTATATCTTTCAGCTACTATAAAAAAAGGGGGGTGAATGCAAGATATTCCACAAAGAAGTGCAAAATATCTAGACAAATGTCATTTAAAGGACCAGCATGGAGTATGGGTCCGTTTTAATGCAACTGATGAACATTATCCCAAGAGATAAATATAAATGCCAAAGTAGTGGAGGTGAAGTGGCTGAGTGGAGCACACCAGTGAAGGCGTGGCCACATGGAAATGTTAAAGAAGATGGCGATATCAGAAAATAGATTTAAAAAGCTGAGCTTCTGCTTGAGAACAGAGATAAATCTCACCACCTGAGCAATATTCCAGGGTCTGGGGAGGGTTACCTGTCAAGGTGCTGTAAATTAGCATGTGCTGTTCTGACTGTTTTCTTGTTATGGTTGTTTCCTGATCTTTATTTGACTACAAGGAGGATAAAGAGGAGTAGAATTAAAACTTTTAACCAGATCTAACTGTTGGAGGATGACATTTGTGGGAAGAGTTAAGAAGATTTTGCATCCAGAAAGATTGTTTAAAATCATCTGTAAGAATGCATGACTTCAGAAAAGTCAATGGTTATGGCCAAATTTTGTGACTCAGGCAAAACTTTCTTCTTGAATCTTGATGGGAAATGTAGAGAACTGTGCACAGCAATAAAAGGGCAACTCAAATCTTAATGTAAGGCAGGAGGTATGTAAATCTAAAGGGGGTTGTTCCTTCAACTTATAATTAAATGACTATTAAATATTTGTCTTTGAGTTTTTACCATTGCACATATCATGTGGATTTATGGACATCACTGGCTCATTGAAGGAGCAACCAAAGGTGCAAAATTCTATTGAATGATTTTGATGAGGTTCTAAGCAAAGTGTTCATGTTGTGTGGAATGATTCCTAAAAGGAAATAAATGCTATGCATACACTGGTTAAGAGATGTATTTACTTAGGTTGGTAAAGTATGCAGGCTATCAATGTCAGTAACTTAACAGTCAAAGTACTCATGTTTGATGCTGGGAAATCAGAATGCTGTCAGCCTTATTCCCATCTTATCCCATTTGCTTAAATTTATTTCTCAGTCCAGACGTTGGAGTACAGCATAAGGGGATGGTGTACTCTTGAGTGTACTGGCCTTCAGATGAAACATTAAGCAAAGGTATCATCTGCAGGAGTTGTTAGAAGATCAGGTGCACACACAAGATCCTGCAACACTTACTGAAACAAGTAAGGAAAGTTGCCGGGCACAGTGGACACATTTTCCGTTGTCAGTACGAATACCAATTTGAGTATCACTAGAAAAGAAGCTAGTGGGATTAACACAGTCAATAAAATGAAATTAAATAAAAAAAATGTACAATGTAACAAAGATTTTAAGATTTCTGAAAATTTAAAGTTATATTAGTTCCAGTTACAATTATGTCAAGGAGGTTTAAGTAGAAAAAAAGAAAAAGACTGTTTTTTATATATTTCAAGTGTGTGTGTGTGTATCAGAAATGCATATTTCTTAACATAAATGTTTATTCTTAGCATGCTTTTTGAATGAGATATTTTATTTTTTATATTACACAAGCAAGTTAGTTTGAATTTAATGCTACCTGTAATATTAATGTTTGGAGAGCAGTAGAATTGCATTATGGGGTAGTGGTGGGACAAAAAAGTGAGAAAATTAGATTTGAATGACACTGGTTTTATAGTGGGTGGTTGTATGTTTTTTCCTTGAGAATGGCATAATGGCATGGATGTGTGAATTCTAATGGAATAAAAACAGCGTCTATTATAGATAACTCGAAGCATATAAAACTGTGCTAGTACTGGTGGGTTGAATAGTGATAGAGAGGGTATAAGTGTTAATTTGATTTGGAGGGGTTATTATATGATAGAGGAGGTGGGATAGGAATAATGTACATTGAGGGTGTTTTGTAAACAATTTAAGAGGAGTAACTGTAGGCTGGTAAGGAGACTGTGATATACTCAGGAGGAAGTGACATGAAAGGTGGCCTCTGATACTTGGGAATAAGTCTAGTTGTGTCAGTAGACCATACCCAAAGGCAAAGCAAACCCAGATCACTAGGAATGGTACAGAAGAAGATGGGGAAGTAGGGTGCTTAAAGCATATGCATTTAGCTACATACATTTATGAACATTACTGGCATTATAGAGTACAGAGATGGCATAATGCCTAAGGTAATCTCTTCCCATGCACAAGGGTCAGTACTGACCACTGACCAATGCCTGGGTGGAGTTTTCATGGTCTCTCTGTGCCTCAGTGCGGTTCCTCCTCCCCCTAAAAAATAACATGCTCAAACTTATCCATGAATTTCTGAGCAGGAGCACAGACTTTAGATGGTGCCTGTTGGGATGAAGAATTATACAGACCAACTGTTTTGTGCAACAACTGTGGTGCACAGTATCCTACAGACAGAAGAACATGGATCACAGACTCAGTGCCATGTCAGGGATAGCCATTCTCCAAAACTGGACATGGGTATTTATGATAAGTTGGTTGAAGATTTGACCTACTCTGACCTATGACAGGAACTCATGTTAATGGTAGGAGGGGCATATGTGCCCCTATTGGCCAGTGTTTTCCATAAGCCAACAGGTCAATAAGCTATAGGCCAGTCTGTGTCCAGCTGTCCAGTTTGAGTTACCAGGGATAGCTCTGTTGAGTGAAAGCTGGATGTCAAACCATCTATCCTGCCAAACATGTACTAAGAATTGCTACACTCATTTTAGGTTCACTGACAGGACACAGCTTGGAAGTGTGTGACATAACAGCAAAGAGGAGGGTGGACATCCCTTGAGTCCAGAAAACAAGGCAGTGTGGCAAAGCCACTTGGCTTAGGATCCAGAATATATTACCCAGGGGGAAGGCAGACTA
This sequence comes from Protopterus annectens, assembly GCF_019279795.1. Lineage (NCBI taxonomy): Eukaryota > Metazoa > Chordata > Ceratodontiformes > Protopteridae > Protopterus > Protopterus annectens. The sequence goes on from NC_056726.1 coordinate 1,267,450,534, forward strand.
GAAATTTAATGAAAATTCTTGTCAGGGAGAAGCTTCTTCAGATGACATTCAGGGGTGTCATCAGAATTAGTGTCAGACTCATGGCAGTCAGGCTACAGTGTAAAGTTCAATATTCATAACCTTAGTCAATGCCTCACAGTGAGGATGTGGTAGCAAAGACAAGAGTACATTCAGGCAGCAGTTGCAGGACAAGATAAAGCAGGACAGCATGATTTGGAGTTGAGAAGGGTGACCTAACTGCACATATTGTGACAGACAGACAGAACAGGATATGAGGATTGCCTGGATCCACATGGGTAGGGCAACAAGAATAAAGAAAGAGGGGCCATTCTACACTTTTGCCTAGCAATTGGCTTGACTGTGGTTAACATGTGGTTCAGCAGGAGAAACCATTACAAGATCACATGGCCAACATGAAAAGGGCACTGGGTTAGAATCAACGATTGCAAAGTCATTCTCAGTGAAACAGTCAGCTCACAGCATAAACCACTGTTTGCCACAATCAGCTGCAAGCAGTGATCAGAGAAGGTTCTAAGGTCAGCAAAGACGGTGCTGCAGATGTGGATGTTGATTGGAGAGAAACCACAACAGTTCAAGCAAATACTCAGGGCTTTAGCACTTCAGTTAGAAGAGGAGAAAGGTGGAGTTGAAGAAGAATGCCAGCACCTCAAAATAGAATGTGTGTGGATCATATAAGAGATATGTGGCCAAGCCAAATATGGAAATGAGGTACATAAAGAAAGCTGGTGTTAGAATACAGAAATCCAGGAAGTCATAAAAAAGAAGAGGTGCTGGAAAAAGTCAGAGGTAGAAAAGACAGACTAGACTAAGAAGGATTACTGGTTGTCTAAGAATACAGCTAAAACAGCAGTTAGGTTTACCCCGGGTATCACTTCTGTGTCACTGTTAGACAGAGGCAGAGTATACTAACCTCGAAAAAGGGCATAGCAAAATTAATTTAAAATGGGTGGCGAAAGCCAAACACATTCTGGCTAGGCTTATAAATGCCCTAGGGCAGATAGCCTAGTATGAACCTATGAACCTATGAAAGAACAAGGCATCAGAGGCACTCTACCAACGTCTGAAAAATGACTTAGCAGATGGCACTACGAAGCTCTCTCAGGTTGCAAGGCAAAGACAGAAAGATAAAGAAAATAATCATCAAACATCTTTTATAAGAGGTGTCAGGAACAATCTCCTTCCATCAGTTTTTGAATGAAGCAAACCCCACAGAAGCTGTACTGCCCCAGGCACAACCTATGATGAAAGAAGAAGAGCAGCTCACCCTACAAGAAGCAAGAACACCACTAAGGAAAATCAAATCAGGGACAGCAGTAGGCTCAGATGAGGTCACAGCAGATGTGATCAAGATGTTGGGTGAGTTAGGGGAGAAAAGGCTACAGACGGTACTCTTTGCAGAATGGAGAGAACGACATAACCCAGATGACTGGAGAATAAGCATGCTAGTGCCAATGTTCAAGAACAAAGGGTACTTACAACTGTGGGCGGTAAAGAGGCATCAAACTTCTGTGACACTGCATGAAAGTTGTGGAGAGGGGTGACTGATAAATGAATACACAGAGCAGTTGAAAGTATTATGGTAGGCAAGCCATTTCTACTCAGAACAGGAGGCAACACAGCAAACTAGATGTTTGCAGTAATATGAGTCTAAATCACTTCTTCAAAGTTTACTTACCTCAAACGTCTATTCATCAAACCGATATCATTGAATGGCCCTTCATTGAGCATTCACATCAGAAAATGTTATTTTCATGGTAAGAAATCACTTGGCCAGCATACCTACCTACACACATGCCACAATACATCAAACCCATCAAAGTGAGGGGCTATGCCCCCCACAACCCCACAACTCCCTACTTATTTATATCAACTCAGAGATCACACTACAGTGGGTAAAAGGGCAAATTTCTATATGTTGGCCAATGACTTCCTTCCCTGGGAAAAACGTTCGCTAATGTGAATGTTTGATGAAGAGCGGGCCATTCGATGATGTTGGTTACACGAATACTCGTTTGAGGTAAGTAAACTTTGACGAAGTGATATAGACCCTAGTGATACAGATAGTTGAGAAGGACCTAGAGGAAAGAGTCCAAATGGGCATTCCTAAACTTGGAGAAAGCATATGACAAGGTCCTTGGGTAGTCCTATGATGGTTTCAAGTCCCAGAAGCATTGGTAGAATTATTGCTGGCTATGTACAAGGACCCAGTGGCACACATTTGAACACTGTTTCGACTCATATTGGGGACTTTTAGTGGGAGTGGGTGTGCATCTGGGTTCATTTTTGACTCCACTGCTCTTCATACTTCTGTTGGACCACATTAGCAAACAAATCATAGGAGACAGATCAACAAAGCTGTTACTGCATGCATATGATGTGGCATTACAGACAGACTCAAAACAAAAACTTCAACAAATGACATGGGAATGGAATGCAAAACTGAAAACACATGGGGTGAAACTGAGTACAGATAAGACAGTTGTAACAGCAGCAAATGGGGAAATCAGAAAAAGCTTAAATATGAGATAGAAGGGAAAATAGTGGAACAAATTAACAGCTTCAAGTATCTGGGAGAGGTGAATGAGGAGAAGGGAAGACTGAATGAGGATGTCGAAGCTAGAATCAGAGGGACTTCAGCCAACTGGCACAGACTGTTAGGAGTAGTGTGTGACAGAAGAATGACAAGGAACCTGAAAAGTAAAGTGTACAAAACAGTGGCGTAATCAGTACCACTGTTTGGTGTAAAAAAAGGTGCAGTGAAGGCAGAGTAGGTGAGGAACTAAAGGTAGTGGAGATGAATTACCTAAGATGGGTGAAAGGATGCACTCTGTGGGAGAGATGAAGAAATTAATACATCAGAGCAGAAGTGAAAGTAGCTCCAATTGCACAGAAGGTCAAAGAGATCAGATTACCATGGTTTGGGCACATGTGCAGGGAAACAGATGAAAATCTGGTGAAGAAGATTTGGGAAAAACAGGAAGAAGGCAAGAGGAAATCAGGGCCCCCAGCAAAGAGACGAATGGGTTGTGTGAGAGAAGACTTGTGACAGTCAGGTATGGCTGTCAAAGAAGGTAGGGGATTAGTACTGAATCAAGAGATATGGTGACAGCTGGCAAGACCCTGACCTCATGTAGAAAATGGGAAAGATGTGATGATGATGATGTAGCAACATGGAATGTAGAGATGAATAAATTCACCCATGAAAAGGGAGAACGTAGAGGTAAACTCTGACGCTGCATCAGCTGTTGCAACTCAAGGGGATTGTGTAGTAGTAACTGTAGCAAGGTACTAGTTTTTGCTTTGGTCTTCAAGTTATGATTGAGAGGGCACCATTTTGGGGAACTGTTGAGGATGCTAGGTGACATAGCTATGGCTCTACATGAATATCTTGAGCAAAGTGAACTTAAGCCAAAGTTTACAAATTAAGAAGTATAACAACATGCACCTAGAAGCTTATGTACAGCACTGAACTGGAAGGCTCTTTTGTCATATTCCAGTACTTCAGATCTTGCTTACTTTTGTATTCATGTTTTATGTATTTTCCTCACTTTTTTCTAAGATGGAATAAAATGATCTGAACTGCTGTTTCTCTTGCATCAAACCAGACAGTGCTTCTGGGTCAACCCTAAAAATGGACACTGGTGTCCATTGTACTTACACAGTTAACATGTAAATAAATTAAAACTATTGTAGTTGAAGAAAAAAAGGACAAAAGCAACATCAGTCATCAAAAAGTTAGGAAACAAACCTGAAATGCAACAGTTAACATAAATTGCTGTTTATAAACCAGAAATATGAAAAGATAAGCTTTTTCATTTTTGACAAACCAAGACTTCATCAGATAAAAAAAATGAACCAAACTGATTTTTAAACAAAAAACAGGCCACATGACCCTCTCATCAATTTAAACCTTTAAAAAGAGAAAACACATAACTGATATGTTTAAAACACTGATCACTGAGATACATTACAACTCATTGATAAATACATTGTACAAACCAAAAATTGTCAAAACTGTGTGCCTTACTACATTGTTAACCACTATCTCATGTAAGCTTTCAATTCTAATAGACAAGCTATCAAGGAAACTTCATTCAAACCTGATGAACAGCCCATGTTCAAGCAGACCTGCCAGTACAGTTCTTTTTTCTCCAAAATAATTTCCCATGTCCCCTCTCTGGGAATAAAGTCTTCCTTTTCTAAAACTGTAAATTTAAAACTATGATCAGGATAATGGTTAATATGTTTACATAGTGCATTGGTCAGTTTATTTTTCCTAATTTTGTTCAGGTGTTTGTAAATCCTTTTTTTAAATTTTCTCCATGTTTTGCCAAATAGAATCCTGGACACTTGACACAGCACCACATATACCACACTCGTAGTATTGCAATTGTATTTACCTTCAACTTTTAATGTCATATTGTTAACTGCAAATGTTTCATTATTAAAATATGTTGGCAGTAATGACGATATCCACATCTATCCATACCAGATTTATTATTATTGCTTATATTCTTGATAGACTCAATGACGTTCTTTAAACATCTCCTTTTTTTATAAACCATCACTGAATTATCTCCTACATTCTGTTTTAACTCCCTATGGTCATCCAGTAAACACCATTTTTTTCTAATGATCTATCTAATGGTTTCACTGTCCAAAGACAAAGTACTCACAAATCCTGGCATTAAAATTATTCCCTAAACCTCACATCATTCGGGAAGGGGGGGGGGGTCATATCTATATTATTTTTCAAAATAGGGGGTAAAATGCTGGCTTTAATTCTTAATAATGACCTAATGCATGCACCCATCAACAAAATTAACTGGATAGCCCCTTTTAATGAACATGTTCTTCATAAAAGAGCATTCCTCTAAGAAATCTCCCAGATCAGACACCATTCAAGCTGCTCAGACAAATTGTCCTTTAACCACAGCTTTTTTTTTCTGGGCGATAGGCTGTGTACTCGTATAATGCAGAAATTAATTTGAGTATGTTTGCTTCCTAAATATTTTTGATGAAAGTCTTTTCTTAACTTTATCCTTGGACAAGTGGACAGCCAAATAAAAATGTTATCTATGTCTATATCATATGAGAACACAAAAAAATTCAGTGTCTTCATTCAAATAATCAATGAATAATTAAATTGTATCCATTTCATCTTTCTATACAATAAATATATCATCCAGGTACCTGTATAAAGGCACCAGAACTCTTCAAATTTACTACTAAAAACAAATTTCCTCTCCCATTCAATCATCACAAGATTCACAAAAAGAGGACCACATGCCGACCTGATAGTGACTTTGTTTTCTTGCTAAAAATACTGTCTCTCAAAAAATGTATAATTATTTTTTAATATTAAATCCATCAAATTCCCATAAGTGTTAATTTTATCCTGATTCAACCCACCATCCTTATGTAAAAAATCAGTGAACCATTCTAGCCTAATGGAATGTGGAATGACTGTAAACAGGTCCTTCACATCAGTCATTATAAATAAATACTTATCATCATAAGCCAACTTGTTGCATTTCTCCATAAAGTCCCAAAAATCCTTATATAAATACTCAACTTTTTTGTATAAGCCTCTTCAACTTATTATCCAAAAATTTAGCCATCGGGTATGCAATAGAGCATCTGGCATCAACAATCTGTCTCATAGGTGGATTGTTAATATTTCTATGTATTTTCGGCACACTGAAAATAGTGGGCACTATGGGATCTAATAGGTTCAGATACTCTTATTTTTCAATATTCAATTGTTGTTGCATAAGCATATCAAATAATAACATATAAATCCTTCTCTATGCAACATTAACTTCATTTTTGGACACTTGTCTGTATGTGTCTTCAAATAATAATCCATCCATTTATTTAATATAATCTCGTTGGTCTATAGTTACTAACCACCTCCCTTATCCGGCTTCATTATTCTCCCTTTGTTAACCATTAACTCGTTAAACATTCACTGTTTAATCCATAAATTTATTTAATATAATCTCGTTGGTCTATAGTTACTAACCACCTCCCTTATCCGGCTTCATTATTCTCCCTTTGTTAACCATTAACTCGTTAAACATTCACTGTTTAATCCATACATTTATTTAATATAATCTCGTTGGTCTATAGTTACTAACCACCTCCCTTATCTGGCTTCATTATTCTCCCTTTGTTAACCATTAACTCGTTAAACATTCACTGTTTAATCCATACATTTATTTAATATAATCTCGTTGGTCTGTAGTTACTAACCACCTCCCTTATCCGGTTTCATTATTCTCCCTTTGTTAACCATTAACTCGTTAAACATTCACTGTTTAATCCATACATTTATTTAATATAATCTCGTTGGTCTGTAGTTACTAACCACCTCCCTTATCCGGTTTCATTATTCTCCCTTTGTTAACCATTAACTCGTTAAACATTCACTGTTTAATCCATCCATTTATTTAATATAATCTCGTTGGTCTATAGTTACTAACCACCTCCCTTATCCGGCTTCATTATTCTCCCTTTGTTAACCATTAACTTGTTAAACATTCACTGTTCATCTTTAGTGAGATTCCACTCATTACCCCAGGTGACTTATTTCCCAATATGTGCCTAATGTATGTTTGCAAGACAGGATGTAATGGGGGGCTGACAAAACTAGATATTTTCAAATCAGTTGTTAGAGGTGTTTTCTCTTAAAATAAACACAAGTTTAATTTTCTCACAAAAAGTTTTACTTCCAAGATTCTGTCAACTAAATTAGCTCTAGTAGCTGGCACAAATGTAAAGCCTTTAAAGAACACACTGGCACATTTCGTACAAACTTCGCAAGTGCTGAAATTAAAAGCTTTAAAAATCAACCGATGAATTACTTGCAGTCGCACCTAATTATTATCCATATGCTGCTCAAAATAACGTGAGCTTAAACTGGGTTTAAAAATTAGTGTGGTTCATTTTTTTATCTGAGGGAGTCTTGGTTTGTCAAAGATGAAAGCAGTTATCTTTTCTTATCTCTGGTGAGTAAATGGCAGTTCATGTTAACAGTTGCATTTCAAGTTTATTTTGTAGTTTGTATATTGGAGTTTGCCATCAAGACATTATGACAAGTGAGTATATTGTTCAAGATACTAAAAGAAATAGAAAATATCAAGACATTAAAGCAGAAAACAGAGAAATGAATGTCAAAATTTACTTGATTTATATATATATATATATATATATATATATATATATATATATATATATATATATATATAGTATCTTTTCTGTAGGAGCAACTGGACCAATTAAAAAGACTTTTCAGCCATAATTAAATATGCTAGTAATACAAATAGCTGCATACAATTTACAGGAGTCAGTTCTTCATGCACGACAGGTGTTAAGACGAACAAGCCTGGCAAATAGCAAAGACTGAAGCAATGGTGATTTCCTGAGTTTAACAATCCCTTACTTATGAATTACACCCTCTCCTATCATGATATTAAACCCTCTAAACATTTGGATAAACTGAAAAGGAATAAGTAATAAAGTTGTTTCTCTGAGTCTAGGTAACTCTCTTCATACAAATCACAGCTAAAAGCTTACTAAAGCTGATCAGACGTATATAATTCAGATAAAAATGTTCTTACTGTTAGTTTTTTCAGGACTTTCCTGCTGTAATTTGTTTATAAGATCTGTTGACATATATCCACCTTGGTTCGTGCATGATCCAAGGGATGTGGTCTCCTGTGGAAAGGGACTTAAACCCATGGAGCTACATGAAATCCACAATACTCCTGGTCCTCAGCACATTAAAGGCAAAGCAGCCCCCCAAGTCCTTATTCCTAATGACTCCCACAAACAATCCATAAAATGGTAGATGAATAATTAGGAGGGGATGTGGTCATACACACTTTTCTGATAGGTGGTACACATGAGGCAGTAGGCCATACATATGTTAATTTTCTCACAAGTTCACATCTTGACAAAGTAAGTATGTTGGTAGACATCTTAAACTTCTCCTCTAGTAACCATTTTGACACAGGAGTCTCAGCAGCTCAAATCTACTGGATGCAGGTACTGCAAAGACTGACTTATCTGCAGTCACAGACTCTTTCATCTTCTACTATTCCCTCTGAATCTTGATTATATCATAAACTCAGAGAAAAAAGAACAAAGCTAATCTTTTTTATCCTCCAGTGGCTAAGCAGTTTTAAGATTCAGAGTCTCAGGTCCTTGGCAATACAGGAAACTCTTTAAGGTCCCCATGCTGGAGGAATAACTCTCGACATTGCTTTTCCTGTAGACCTTCTGATCCTGATGGATGTCTAGAAAGGGGTAATCAGAGACAGCTCTGCACCAATCAACCAAAAAAAAATGTCACTGACAAATGTTCTCTCTTAAATGGAAGGAGCACTCCATTTTGGTGTACCAGAATCATATTCCACCCTAGTTTGTCAACTTGTAGGTGATTTTGATATTCTCCATACAGCATAACCCAATACCATCTGGTCACATCCTTCCTCTTGCCATTGAGGAACCCCTCTTGTCCATCCTCATCACTGAAGGGCATCCTACACCCCTCTGATGGGTCTATATTAATTTGTCAGAAATGGATTCCAGCAAACACCGATTCATTAAACACAAATCAGCAAATGGCCGTTCATCGAACATTCATTTCAGAGAAAGTTTTTCTAAGGGAAGACAGTTAGTTGGCCAGCATAAGAAAATTGGGGGGGTGATGGCATAGTCCCCCACCTCGGTGGGTTTTATATAATGTAGTTTGTGTTCCATCAGTGTAGGGGCCAAGAATTCCCTTTCCTTAGGAAAAACTTTCGCTGAAGTGAAGTTCAGTGAATGGCCGTTTTCTGGTTTGTGTTTCATGAACAGCCATTCGCTGAAATTAGTTTTTGATGAATTAATATAGACCCCTTCCTGACATGTGTACACTTCCACACATGTGATAATGAGGGTTTTCTTCACTGGCCTGGAATCACCAAGTCCATGTTCCCAATCCTGACCATTTCGGTGTTATGCAAGCCTTCAGTTTCATAGCTGTTAATGGCAAAACATTAGCATCCTCTCCCTCTCCATAGGGTGCCTGAGCTAGTGTCAGATGTTTACTTTGACACCATCTCTGTCTCTCTCTTATCATTTCTTGCACAGTTCTTCCAGCACCAAAGTTAGTTTTCAAACTCAGATCTACTGGGTTGTAGTCAGGGATTTACATTTATTCTATAGAGCCAGACTGCCTTATCAAATTTGAATTTTGATCCTTGAAGCCTGCTAGTCCACAGCACTGGAATTAATTTTTTGGAGACCACTTTTCCTGATTCCCATTTCTTCTGCGTGCAGAACCATGGAGCTGCAGACTCCTGATGTGCTCCTGGTCACTGTCTGCATGGAGTATACATGCTCTGCCAATATCAGAATGGGCTTTCTCTCAGTAATGCATTTTCCTGCATCTTCACAAAAACAAGCTTGTTGACTGGCTGCTCTGAACTATCCACTTTTATAAAATCAACCCTTATTCTTGTGGCTAGGAGGCAGAAAAAAGGGTCTGTAGAGCAATTTCCATTTCTGGTAAAAAAAAATACATTAAAATTTGTCTTTCACAGGGATTAAGTGTCCCTTAGGACAAGCTATTATTTTTTCTCAAAAGTGAAGTCAGATTTGTTCTGGAACCAGTCTGTACTTCTTATAGCTTTCTTCTAGAGTCAGAAACCATGGGATAATGGTTCTGAACAGTTGGCCTACTTGTTATTCCTCAGTTCAGCCAAAGTCCTATCACAGTTACACAAATCTACATATTATAGCCTTAGTTTACAGCCTGTAGACATAGCAAGAAGGGTTCCTTTATAAATCAGCTGGCAAGCTAAGAATATATTTGTTAAATAACTCTATATTCCTACTCATGGTGTACAGTTTGACTCTGAAAAAATGGACACCTATTAGCATATTTATATGGTTTTCTGCACTGGGTCAAAAAAACATACTGAATTCGGGGACATTAAGAGTACGAGTGAGCTAGGTTGGTGGCACCATTTGGTAGATTCATCAACTTTTTTATTATTCTCTATCATGTTCCAAAGTTTAAGGGTGGTCCCCATGATGCATTTAGGTTAGTTTAGGTTCATGCTTAACAAATTAACAATATATTAGACTTCCCTTCCCTTACGTACTGAAATCTGTCATAAAAGTTTGATTTTCTCAACTCATTCATATTCATAAAAAAATAAAAAGTTAACTTACACATTTCACCAGTTATTGTGTTGCCTCCTATCAAACAAACAACCACTCGTTTGGGAGGTCTGGTCTAATATTACTCATTGACTTGACATTATTTTCTCATAGGTTCATAGATTAGAACTAGGCTAACTGCCCTTGTGAGCAATTTAAGCCTAGCCAATTACCCCATGTGAGAATCAAATCCTGCACCTTGTGTCTGTAAGGTAAACACCTTAACCATTATGCCATCCTCCCACCCAAGGGAGGATTCACTCATTTTGAATTCTCCTACTTTATAAACCAAGAAACAAGTAAGACCAGTGTTTGTGCACTTGTACAGAATCACCGAAAAAATTGTGCACAAAGGAAGAAAAAGCCAGGAACTTCCACTTAAGTAAAAAATAATAACAGTTCATTGATACTAAAAGGTTCACAGGTAAGTACTAGGCTAGCTACCATTGTGGGCCATTTTAATGCTAGCCAATTTCTCTCAAAGATGAGAAGTAAATCTAGTACTTTGTGTTTATGAGGTAGACAGCTTAACCATTATTTCAACCGCTTTAATGTTGAGGGACTTCGTCAAACTCACTTTTACTGGGCTTCATCAGAGCAATTTCTTAACATTAACAACTTCCTCTTGCAACTTGCCATCGCAAACGGAGTACTTCTTAAAGAAATATTGCACTATTAAAATAGACAGGGTATGGAGTGTAAAACATAAATACCTCTTGTGTAAAAATAGGTTTTATATAAACAAGCTTAAAATCAAGTTATCACTTTGTAATCAAATTAGCAAATCCATAATATACAGGTATATTAAAGTAAAACAATAAAGGTGTAAATATGTAAGTGTGTAATACTGTAAATGAAATAATGTAATTCTCCAGCTATATAAATAACCATATACCAAATACTAGTCATAAATCTGAATCATAAAATATAGTTGATAATAAAGTAAAGTTTGTGCTAAACTTTTAAACTTTTCTTACATATTCAATTTGCTGTTATTTTGTAATTCTCCTGCTTTGCCATTTTATGAAAATAATACTGAAATGATACTTATTTTTTTTTTAGTCGGAGACTAAAACATATATTTCCTTCATCCCAAGATCCTGGAGATAAACAACCTAGCCTGAAAACGTGGGCCATATTTGTGAGACAGTTTGATAGAAATTCAGGTCTCCTCACATTCTGATAACCTCACAGTTTCAGGTGGCTGAATAGTTGTTATTTTTCTAAGATGCAATGACTCTATACCACACACAAACACACACACTCGCACACACACACACCTGAAGATTACTAAGACTTATCCACACACACACACACACACACACACACACACACACACACACACACACACACACACCTGAAAATTACTAAGACTTATACACACACACACACACACACACACACACAAACACACAAAACTGAAAATTACTAAGAATTATCTTAATTGCTGCATAACATTTATCATTTTTTTCTGAACATGTCCAGTTTGACAATCAGTGGATCAGTAGTTAGAGACTTCAAAAATTACATATTCATAAAGATGTTAGAGCCATATTGTAAAGAAAATGTTTTGTAATGCATTCAAATTTAGAGTTTTAAGAAAATCTTAAGTCTTGGAAAACAGTGGTTAAGGGATTATGCCACCCCACTTTTCTTACAATCTTTTTTCATAGCTTCATTGTAAGTAAATACAGTCAGAGTTTACATGGGCATAGTCAAGCATTTCAGAAGCAATTTTACACTGTGCAAACAGTTATTTCCCTAAGCAAGCTGTACATGAATTATCTGTAGTAACTTTGAACTTTATAAAGTAAATGTATGTAATTCTATGTATTTACATTGACACTTGAACCTGATATGGTAATTCTACAGAAATGTTTTTGCAAACATTTTTCAGATATGCATATTTATAGCTGTTGTGGAAAAATATTACATCTCATGTTTATTTCTCAGTAAATGCATAATAACTTGTTTTTTTCACAAATTAGTTAAATAAAATGGTATGTTTTTTCTTTTAGTTTTTTTTTTGTCAAAGAAAAGCTGAAAAACATGATTTAAGTAGTAGCTCTCTCTCTCTCTCTCTCTCTATATATATATATACATATATATATATATATATATATATTTTTTTTTTTCTTTTAAGTGCCTTGCAACTGCATTCCCTCTCTTAGCAAACTACAGTGTTCTGATAAATAGCTGAAGGCAAATAAAGTGCTGAAGGAGTTAAGGCATGTTTTGTTGAACAGTCTAGTTTCAGAAAGCTAATGAAGTGTGGCAGATATGCATGGAATATGGATTAATCAAATAAGGAACAGTTACACTCTGGGCTCTCTGTGAGATAGTGCGGACTGGTACTGAATAGTACAAGGGGTAAGGACATTAAATTTTAACACAGTTGGCTCATGTTTTAAAATGCATATTTTTGAAGTGTTCATGTGAAGCTGTAAGTGAGAAGCACGAGTGAAATATTTTAAAATACTCTTATTTGCTAAAAGCAATGCTAATGTCAAAATTCTGCACCCATGCAACTGATAAGAAAAGGTATATATGCAAAATATTTTCTCTTTTTTCCCTGAGACTAATTCTAAAGATTTTAGCAGGCAGTCAATCAGCACTGTTTATGGAATAAATAAGTCTTTGCAGATCCTGAGTGTCACTATTGACTGAGTGAAAATAAAAAAATATTTACTGTTAAATTTGTACTACAACACAGCTACTAGTGATCAGTTTTGCACATATTATAAGCCTTAGTTGAGCCTTGTTCTGCCTTCCTTTTCTGTTTTTCCTCAGTTATCTGAATGTTCCTGTTGTTAACTAAATTTAAATAAAAGGAATTTAAAACATTGAATTTTGTATATATCTCTTACAATTCAAGACTTCCTCTAAAGTTTGTGGCTAGCATCCAGAATCACTCTATTCAACATTTTTCTTAGTCCTTGCACATAGACTCCTACTAGAAAACGTTACTAGTAACAGAGTACAACAAATCTGGCACTCTCAAATGAAAAGATAGAGCCGGTTGCAGAAAAAGCATCAAAGCGGCTTTTATAGTTTTGATGTAGTATCTGTTGCTAAGTTACATCAGAGCAATAGCATGCAGATATAGCATTAAATCCCAGACTTTGCAGAATGCAATATCAGAAGATCACTATGGTATTCTCATCACATTAGCTCAGCATGCAGGAAGCATACGATGAATGCACTCTTAAATGAGGCGAATCGCTACAGGGAAAATTCTTGCCTCGTGTACGATAATGAAGATTACTAAATAGCTTTGGTTATTTTACAAATCTGTAACGTTTTTAAAGCAGAGTAGGCTTATATAATAATTAAAAACAGGGTGATATGTCAGATTAATTACCCTAAAAGATTAAAGGCCTGTGCAAAAGGAGGAAAGATTGATTCACAGTGGAATGACTCAATTTGTCAACACTTAGCTCAGAGCAAGGTATGCTACAGTTCAGTGATTTGATAACCTCTGTTACATCATACCATGTTTGTTGGCTTGAACTGGGTCTTTCTGCACTGGCAACTGCTGGCTTGATTTGTGACTCAGTACCTTTAACAGACATATACTATCATCTCTTAGTTGCACTCCATGTAACACTGAGCAAGTCTTGCGCAGTCTGACTTTCTACTAAAAATAAAATAAAAAAAGCTTTACAAAATGCAGAAGACAAATAAGCCACCTAATGTAGTTATATATGTGGGAATATTTATTTATTTATAAGCTTGGCTACTGATCTGATTTGAATGGACTTTGTGGACTCTATTTACTACATGTCTACCTACCCACCATAAATAATACTCAGTGCATTGATCAAAAAGACAGTTTAGAAACTAATCAGATAATAACTGTAATTAAGTAAACAATTATAATACCATAGTTAGCTAAAGCTGGATAAAACCACAAAGGGTAATAGAGAAAACATTATTGCAACTTATGTCTTACAAATAAAGAAATTCCATAATGTGCAGTATAATGAACCTGACTGCCAGGTTTATCTTTAAATGAAATGCAGTGTAAAAATAGAAGCCAGGATTCCATAAGGCAAAAGTATGTGATAAGTAGTGGGGTGTATGTTTGGGGTGATCAGGGATATATTAAGTGCAGTAGCCAAAGGCTGCAAAAAGCGACTGGCATGGTATGCCAATGCCAATGCAATGAAATGGAAATGAATAACAATATGAAATAAGAGAAATGGTCCAATGAAGGTAAACAATGTGGCAGACCAATTCAGAAATGTATAAATATTCCACAGCAAGCCTCAACTCCAACCATAAGTATAAGTTATAACATTCTGATAAACAGAGGTCATACAGCAGGATTAATAGAAATGTACATGTTTGAGGCTGTCTCTCAGATAGTAGCAATGTAGGTGCTCAGAGCTCTTTGTCATACTCCACGCCATAGGAGGATTCGGCTGTGATGAACATTCCATCTCTGCCATGACACAGAAATAGTGAATCCTCACCATGTGCACAGCGGGTCCACATGCTGTACTCATATGTGGGTCATGGGATGAGTAGAATACCCATGCCAATGAACACTGAGGTATGTATAGCACTGACAATTCTTGCTACAAGGACCTTGCAGTGTACAGGCATCTGTCTCATGGATAGTATTACACCAGTTTATTGATGTCATGCCATGGCATGTGGAGAAGTATAAGTGATTTTCACATACAACAGGGGACAGATACAACAGCACATGGACATACTACAACATAACCTGTTTCCCTTGACATACTTGGTGCCATCAACAGCACCCTTACTGTTGCAAAATACTCATTAGTGATACAAGATTAATGGTATGTCAGCTGTAAATAATTCTCTTCCATCAGCAGGCAGGTGACCTGCACTACACTGTGCATAATATACAACCCATTAGTGGACCATCCAGGCATGATTCCTACACTGGCACATGTACAACTTATATCAGTGATTTGTTCTGGGTGGTTTCCCTCATGGACATCTTGTTGATGATGCTGGATATGCCCACAAAACATAGCAAACAATACATGCAGTTTGGCACTATCACAAAACCTCAATGTCATTGAACATTTGCTGGGAGTGATGAAAGCCCACTTCCACCGCTTAGATGTCTTGGGTGGCATACTACAGTATGCGCTGGAAACTTGCAGCTAGATATTTACTGCAGATGCACTGTTACACAACATGGTGGCATGCATATTCCTACAGGAGGATGGGATTTGCAGGGATGAGTAGTGCAGAAGGTGCCTGGCACGGAGTTTATAGAATACACAGCTGCGGGAGATAACCATTTGAGGCAGAGTTCGGTGCTGAATGTTGTTGCATGGGCTAAGTGGAATCATGTGGTTCACAACCATGGATCGAATTAGATGCAATAAAGAGTAACTACAGTAGCAAGTCCATGCTATACAGTGCAAGGACTAGACAAGCTGTACATCAGAAACTAGCTCCCTTAGTAAGAGCAGTGACAGCACGGCTTAGTTGTCATCATATGCACAGGCGGTGACAGCCACAGTGACAGCAGTTGACACTGAGTACTGAGAGTGGGCTAATAATCTGTGTGTGCATGTATATTATGGTCTGATGAATATGGTAATCTTGGAGATTGTGCAGGGAGGGGAAAGCGTTATGATGTGGGTAATGGTGGTCGGAGTATGTGAACATAGGTCTTGCAGCTGATACTGCACTGTGCATGTTTCTATTTAATAGGTCCAGTGGATATGTACACCACTTATGCACATCCCCATCCATTGAGGTGTCTACCCTGAGAAGTGTCACTGGCACAGTCAGTGAGTGGATTAGAGGATGGTGTGTTTTTTATCTCCTTTCCTTATTATCTATCATTGTAATGACCAGACGTCCGTGCTACAGATCAATTTTACCTCTAATCCTGTGATCTGGAATGCCCCTGTCTCATACTACATCCTTACTTCTCCTGCCTAAATCTGTCAAGGACTCCCTAAATTTCCCATACTAGCCAATTTACCTCCAGGTGTTCGGCTTTTTTCCCCTGTTTAATAAGCTTCTCTTTTTATTTCATTCTGAACCCTTTCCTGTACGCTTCTACTTGCCTTATTGATATCAGTATGTTAACTTCACATGTATGCAGGTCATCACAAATGCAGCAGATATATATGAGTTTTTAGTGTATTGCGTTAGAGTCTTTGTGCACTGACCACAGTTCAGTAGGATAAGCCTCAGATAGGTATTGACACAGCCACTAGAAGTAACACCACTATTTTCAAAGAGAAGTTAATATGCTGGCCAGCTGGAAGTTAGGTAAGGAATCAGAAAGCTAAAATGAATGTGAGCCAGAATGAAAGTCTTGCAGTCTTATGATTTCTGATATAGTGACCCAGTAAACCACACTAATACAAAAATTGAGTGCTAAACTGCAAAATCGTGGCTAAATATCTCCACATGGAGACACCGCAGAATTCATGTGCAAGCAGGCATCATGGTGTAGTTCTCCACATCATGTGACAGCAGATTCTCTCTCCAGCCATTCCTGCAGACCTTGGCTGCAGGCATATTCTGGAGCCTGAAGAATTATCAACGGTCTGTTTGCCTACTGCACAAATAACCATGCAGAATATTATATTCATAAAGTAGCAGAAAGTATTCTAAGAAATAGGACAACATGGGAATAGAGAAAGGAGATTCTACTGATAGTGATGACTGCAATTAGGGGTACAGAGAATAGGCAAGAGGGGGCTGGAATTTACTGGGGAAAACTGGCAAAGGAACCAAAGTGCTGGGAGCAAATAATTAGAGATGAAAATGCAATAGAATGGGAAGAGGGAAACAATTTATTTGGACTGTAGCCTAGAGACTTCCTTCCCTATCAAGGATTGATGTCAGAGTATAAACAAAGAGAAAGGAAGAGGGAGACGCAAAATGAATGACCAGCTCTGGTAGAGATTTTAGTAGAAACTAGAAAAGAAGCTGCTGTTAGAAATGGAATCCTTAGTAGGGCATATAAAATATTGCATCATAACTATAGGAGTCCATGAGAGGAGGTTAGAAAGGATTGGGAAGAGAGATTTGTTAAGCAATTCACCAAGAAGCAATGAAAGGATATATGTATGGCTCCCAAATATGTTACAAAGTCTAGAAGATTTAGGATCTTTGCTTGGAAGTATTTACATAGATATTTTAATACCACAAGCGTACTCCAAAGAATTTTTCCTCAGGTAGATTGTAAATGTCAGAGGTGTGATGGGGAAGAAAGAGATAATTAGGAACATACTTTTGGGAGTTTAATGAACTGTCAGACTTTAAAAATTCCCTGAAGACTAATCTATCAGAAATACAAACTGGTGTATCTAAGGAAATGATGTTTTTTGAGCTGTGATACAGAAGCGGAATTGCCTATGCATAGTAAGTCCTTGCTCAGTTTAATTATGACAGCTGCCAAAAAAAGCAATTACTAGTAAATGGAAATCAGAGTCTAAACCAACCATACTAGAAGTAGAAATTATAGTAACAGAGATAAAATAACTGGAAGTGGGATCTTTAGGAAAGGTTCAGAGTCAATTACAGAGAAAAAAATGGGAATTGTGGAAACAATACATGCAGAATAATGTTTTGGTGGAGAAATGAGGTTTAAGGGAAGACAGGAATTGAATGAACTATGTGATATTTGACTGACTATGACTGTATAGATTATAAGTGATTGTATAATGTTTGCAGCTGAAAATATGTCAATATGGTTTGTTTTCATTTATATAAATGTACGATTGCCTACATCATAAGTGAGAACTCAATAAAGATGTTTCTTGTTTAAATAAATAAGCTAGATTCAGTGTTATGAATTTAAAAAAAAAAACTAAACTAGTTCATATCATTTGGTTGCATGATTGATGCCACATCATGTGTGTTACGTATGTACGACTAGATTTCAGTTATAGTCCTAGGGAAAAAAAAGTCATATATTATCCGCACCACCACACAGAGACACATCTGGAATAGCACAGCTGATAATGACTTCCAGAACCTACAGCAGTAAGACAAGCAGTTTTATTCATAGCATAGTAATTCTCAAGTAAGCAACTGAATTATAGAAAAAAGGCACAGAGTACCAACCAGAATGTCTAGACTAGTATTTCAACAATCAGGGCAACTCATTTTCAATGCATATAAGCCAGGTAGCAGTAGTTCAGTTGTCAATGTGTGTTGAATCAACAGAGTGCATGTGTGTGTGTGTGTGTGTGTGTGTGTGTGTGTGTGTGTGTGTGTGTGTGTGTGTGTGTGTGTGTGTGTGTGTGTGTGTGTGTGTGTGTGTGTGTGTGTGTGTGTGTGTGTGTGTGTGTGTGTGTGTGTGCGCGCGCGCGCGCATTTTTAACTTTCATGTAACTAGGCAACTGCAGAATGTCGTACTGTGACAAAACCCAGCCTGCTTTCTAAGCTGGACATGGTGAACACAGTAAATATCGGTTTCACTATATAAAGCTGTGACTTTAGAATCTGTGTGTCTTAGTTCACAGTTCAGTGAGCAAAACACTGAGATGCTGATTTCAGACATGCTGACAAGATGAATGAGCCAGCTTTGAACTCCAGCTTTGCATTAATGAATAGCTGTGGTCAGATTTTCAGTACCATAGCTTATCACTGTGTAGAAGCATGAAGATTTAAAGTAGTCAGAGACCACCCAAGGGGCTTCAGTGCATGGATTCAGCAGACTAACTTCTGTCTTATTCTACTGAGAAACCAGAGCAACACTCAGTAAGTCTGGGAACAAGTGTCATGCCCTGCTACAGTAACGCTGAAGATGGTTTTCACTGTTACATTTCAGAAGTAAGATGCTAACTCAACTTATTAGTTTTAATCAATGTAAATAATTTATTTTATGAAGAAAACTATGAAAAAAGTAAAGCAAGGCTTCCAGATTCAAAATACAATACAGTAGACTCCCTCTTATCTGTCTTCTCTTTAACTGGCTTCCTCTTTAGCCGTCCATCAAATTTCTGCCAAAGTCCAAGCAAAAGACAACAGAGAAGAACAACACTTACACTTCCTCTGGACTGAATAATGACAGACATTTGAGTTTTAGACTTCATATTCAGTAGTAAAATGCATACTAACACAAATCCTGTTATTCTAGCTGACATAACCTATAAATATTATTTTGTGTCTTTTTCTGATTAACCATCAATTCGTTTATCCAGCCTAAGATCCAGTCCCAGTGAGACCGAATAAGAGGGAGTCTACTGTACATTCATAAACCTGCTCATAAATATTTTTAATTCATACAGTATATGCACTTAACTTTATCATCTTAAGTAGCCCATCTCAGTTTCCATTCATTTGTAATAATCATATTTTATAACTTTATTGAACTGTAATGAATTCTAATCTTGTCACACCCACCTCATCCTTCACAGAGCTCAGTATGAATTCAAACAATATATATAAGTGGCAGCTAACCTCATAGGTTCATCAAAGGTTTACTTAGCTACCACTTTATACATAACACATGATGAGTCTGTCACTGGTTCATAGGTTAGTACTAAACTAACTGCCCTTGTGAGCCATTTTAAGCCTAGCCAATTATCCTTTGTGAGACTCAAACCCAGCACCTTGTGTTTGCAAGGCAAACACTTTAACCATTAGGCTACACTCCCAATGACATTGTAGGTCATTTTAAGCCTAACCAATTTCTCCAAAGTGAGAATCCAACCCTGTACCTTGTATCTGTGAAGTAAACACCTTAACCATTAAGCCAACCCCCAGCCCCTAGCTTCTGTGCATTGTAAGTTGATACCTATATGTATTATATTTGACTTCCGTACACAGTCTCAGTGATGATATTGGTGGGGCTATTACTTCTTTTATACTATTAGTACCATATTACAGTGATAATGGCAGTTACTGTTTTAAACCACCACTAGCAGATGCTAAGAAAATCAACTGTTAAATTACTGTTACTTGCTTCAATACACCAGATTCTGGAACAGAAACAAGCAGGCCTGTTGAACTGCTCCTTGGAAAATGAAATCCCCACTATTACGTATTGTAGATAGTATGGCCTAAAGTTTCTTTTAGGTTGTCCTCTACAACACTTACCACTGATTATGCCTGTAAAACATGTATTTATTTATTCATTCATTTATTTAATTTATTTATGTGTTTATGTCTTTGTTTATTTGACTGTGTACGACAGATGGGTACAGCTCATTTTGGCTATTAGGATTTAGGATTCTAGAATATTATAATCAAAAGCATAATACAAAATTAAAAGAAGAATATAAGACAAAATTGTAATCTATCATTTCCAAGATGACTACAGACAAATATTACTGCATAGGATCTACTTCTTATCTTGTATATAATGTGGGATTTTCTCTTTCTTTTACAGAAAATTCTCTCCTTCTCCTATGGTCTGTACATACCTTGTAAAGTTCACACACAGGTGCTAGGCTATCTGCCCTTGTAGGTCATTTTAAGCCTAACCAATTTCTCCAAGGTGTGAATCCAACCCTGTACCTTGTATCTGTGAAGTAAACACCTTAACCATTAAGCCAACCCCCATCCCTAGCTTCTGTGCATTGTAAGTTGATACCTATATGTATTATATTTGAGTTCCATACACAGTCTCAAATAGAAATTCCCTGAACATCAGTAGCTCACAGAAAAAGAAGACGAATGGCATAAGTCTGAATGCTTTTGTTCGTAGAAGTCATTGCCAATGTAATTTCTAATTGTATGCCAGCAGTGATTAATTTTCTAGGGAGATTTCCCCCTTTGTCAAGTAAGCACAACTGCAGAGTTGGTATATGTAAGTCTGGAGTTCGTGGGGGTCATGCCTCCACACCACATCAGGAAAAATAAAAAACAAGAAAAGTTTTTCATCCTTTTGGTTTTCAGACTTTGTTTTTCATTCTGTTGAAGCATCAACTTTCAAGAAGTCAACTTTTCATAGTAGAAACATTACATACATTGTTTGCATTGTATTGTTTGTATTATTTGAATTGCCCACATCTTTGTACTGTAAATTCTGATTCTTTTACTGTATTGTGTT
Organism: Protopterus annectens; assembly: GCF_019279795.1. Classification (NCBI taxonomy): domain Eukaryota; kingdom Metazoa; phylum Chordata; order Ceratodontiformes; family Protopteridae; genus Protopterus; species Protopterus annectens. The sequence continues at coordinate 1,267,471,781 of NC_056726.1, forward strand.
TCACATCTGGGCTGAGTCTTAAAGAGGTCCATTTCAGATACGTACTATACCCTGTCAAATAAATAGATAATAAAAATAAATTAAAAAAATGAGTATCTTCTGTCACTGCTAAAATGTATGTACTCTGCATGATCAAACAGTAAACTTTTCTTCAGCAAATATTTATGTGTTTTTTTAGACGGTCTTAAAGTTTTTTTTTTGGCAGATGAAATAATTGTTTTAATCCTGCTTCATATTTTCCGTACGTTACTTAGAATGTTGTAAATGAGGAACAGTGGAGTATAAGTATAATTACTGTCAACATAGACACAGAATCACAGCCCTAAAAATAGATATGAAACCTTAATAGGCTATTGGTTCTATTCCTGCACCAGGGAGATGGATTGCTGACACTGCAGTGCAGTATAAGGGGGCACTGCACTCCTCAGTGTGTTGTCCTTCAGATGAGATGTTAAACCGAGGGCCTAACTGCCTGAGCTGGTGGTAGCTTAGGTGGATGCAAAAGATCCCACTGCACCTATTGAAACTTTTAGAGGAAGTTCCCCAAATCCCTGGCCAAATATCCCCTAGTAGTATAAATGCCTTCTTACTGAAATGTTGACCTTTGAAATGCCAAGTGCCAACATGATGAAAAATAGAATGAAGCTCTAGCAGAACAGTGAATCTCAAACTTCACTCTACTCCTTCAAACTTCTTTTTTCAAGAGGGTAAGCCCTCCTCCACCCCCTGATGTGGAGTGGCAAGCCCAGTAACCCCCCTGAATATACCAACTCAAAGACTGCCATAAAACTAAGACAATTGAATATTTTACAAAATGGCCATTTAGGACATTCAGACACTATGTTTCTGAAACTCGCTTTTGCAGGTCCCAACATTTCAAATGGTTACCAGTAAAAATACTAGTCTATTGGGACTAACCAGGTCAACAAAGTATGGATAAATAAATAAATAAATAAATAAATAAATAAATAAATAAATAAATACAAGTTCTAAGCTCCACAGCAAAGAAGGAATATCAACATTTTAAAACTAAGTTAGAATGAAGTAAGAGCTTTTTCTTCACTTCAGCTTAGTCAAAAATAACACATGGACTTATGCAATGAATCTCACCTTATGTATTCATTAATTTGGTTGGATGACTCTCTGAATCACATGTCCTGCATGGAAGATATAGTTTCATGCATGGAAACATTAGGGCATCTTACTAAATTATATGAAAATTCTGATCTGGAAGCAAGAAAAACGTGATGTACTTAATAGAGATCCTTAGAGATATTTTAATTTCTTTGCTCAGTTTACTCAAGGTTAAACATGATTTTATCATGGAAAGAGCTCACAGCACATGAAGTACTTCACAGATACTAGGACAACTGACACAAACTTGCATCAGATAATTAAACTTCCAATATGTTTTTAATATTCTACATTCAGCAGAAATTAATAGGAACTGCATTTGGTACAAACATAAATTACAACCTGTAGGAAATATTCTTTAGGAAGTTAAGCAGATATGATAGAAATTGACTCCATTTTGCAAGTTCATTTAAAAAAATAGTCATCTATTTTTAAAAAGGTTTTCTAGCAATTTTGACTTTAACTTAGGTAGGATTCAAGTATCTGATACTAGAAAGGCTAACCCAGACTCTGCTACACCTTGCTGTGAAGGAAATGCTAGTTTGCTTTTTATTTGTTGCATTTTGTATTACTTTATTGCCTGTTTATATTTTGAATACTGTGATTTATTTTCTTTACCTTGTGTTTTACTTGTATTCTGCTTTTAACTGCATATTAAAACTTCAAAAGAGACCACAGCTCTGTCTCTTGTGAGTCAGGCAGAAATTAGAACTGATCGATTAAGGACTCATTCATAAGCTAGAAGAGGTCACTTAAGGTTAATCATTTGTGAACTGAGGAGGTGGAACTAGGAACTAAACCTTCTATTTATGGGGTAAAATAAAACATTTCAGAGCTTTACTAAAAAGGCTAACAGACTCTGCTACACTTTGCTGTGAATGAAAGGTTAGTTTGCTTTTTATTTGTTGTATTTTGTATTACTTTATTACATATTTATATTTTGAATACTGTGATTTATTTTCTTTACTTTGTGTTTTACTTGTATTCTGCTTTTAACTGCATATTAAAACTTCAAAAGAGACCACAGCTCTGTCTCTTGTGAGTTAGGCAGAAATGTTTTCCCTACCCTCCCACCCACTTACTGTCATGTTCTTAAATACCACTGTCTTTCTAGTTGCCTGCCTCTTATGCTAATTTGACCATATATCTCATTTCCTCTCTGCTTTCACTGGCTTGTGTGAGTAAGCACAAAATTATCATTTTGTGAAATCACTCCCCTTCAACTATTTAAATTTATTGGCCATCCTACTGTATTCCATAGTACCAGAATACAAAAGTGACCACCCCCTTTCAATCTACCTTGCTATTTTAAAAATAATGACTCTCCACTAAAACATCTTTTTGGACAGGTAAAACATAAGTTACCTACTTTCACATCTAACGTATCTAGTGCACACTGCAGTGTTTAGAATAAACCATTTTTTTCATCTTACCTTTAAGCATCCCTGTGACTAGTACTTGCTCTAATACATGCTGGAATGCACTAGGAAGCCTTAAACTGATACAAACACTCAACTCTCCTTGTTAATAAGGAGACATCAATTGTAGGCACTTGTTGCGTCTTTCGGCTTTTCCCGGTTAGGGGTCGCCACAGCAGAATCCAGTCCGCTAATGATTGGCGTGGCGAGTTGCCAGCTCTGACGCACAACCTTCAATGAAGGTACACCCATTCACGCATGTCTCCACACAGAAGATGCATCAGCTGAGAATCGAACAAGACAACGTCTTACTGTGAGGTGACAACGCTACCGCAGCACCACCACCGCACTAAACAGCCTATAATTCCAAAGTACCTTGCTAAGGCAAGGGAAAACAGCTCCTGTACTTCACAAAAAAAGCACCAAACCAGGCATGTCCAAGGGTTAGCTTCCAGTGATTTCCCCTGTCCACCTGGTGAATCTAGGCATACTGGGGCAATGCAGCAATTGTCTCATGTACGCAGACAACACTCTCCTCCTACCACCCAACACTGCAACCTGTGAAAGATGCACTTACATAGCCAAACTGGAAGCAAAGCTCTCTCCACCCAAGACTTATTTCACTCCCTCCTTATTGACTACATTTGCTAGTTTACCCCTAGGATCCAATTAAAATTAGCCTGAAAATTGGTGTAGAATTAAAAAAGAATAAAACAAATTAAAGTACAGCCAACAACACTGCTTACATACAATCATATAAACCAAACCAAAAGCCCAAGGTAACTCTCAGAGTCAGTGTTAGCCCTGCTCCACTCACCCTCACTGCTCTCAGCTCGCTCCACTTCTCTCCCTGCCCCCAAATTCCACCTGCCCCCACTAGTGCTTAATTTAAACCAGACTTTGCCACTCCCTTGCCACTCCCCTCCTGCTAAGTACCAATCAGCACCTCACACATCATTGAGCAACCCTGCCCCCTTAACCCATTTCCTTCTCTCTCATTCTTCCACACCCTGTTAGCACAATCAGCCATCAAATTTGGCTCACCCCCTATCAAAATGCAAACAAGCAAAAAAAAAAACCCACTAATTACCCAAATGCCTATATTGTTTCCATTTTACAATCTCACTGCCTATGAACAAACACTTGACCATGGTATTCACTACCCAAATGGTCAGACACCCACAACTTCACACATAAAACCAAACACTTTACCTTCCCCTGCACAACCAATATACCACCCTCTATAAAATACCACCCCTGTACAGCCACAAAATATAATCCTAAAGACAAAGACTATATAAACCTTATAAACAAACTCCTAAAGCTCAGAATATCCTGTCACTATAATCTTATAACACATGGAGACATTCATCCCAACCCTGGCCCACCCACACCCAGTAACCTCCACTCCCCTACGACAACCCACACAGTCAAGCTACCCATGAATACTCCCACTAGTTCCCTCCTAGCAGTTCACCTAAATATTAGAAGTATTAACAATAAGATTCCCAACCTACACGTCCTCCTAGCAACCCACTCCCCAGACATTATGTGTCTTACAGAAGCCTGGCTAAAACCCAGTACTACTGACAATGAGATACTACCTCCAGGATACAATATTCACCAGTTAGACCGTGCTACAAGGAAAGGAGGTGGGACAGCAGTCCTTTACAAAAATACTCTAACCATTAATAACTATTCAACTTCCCCAATTCAATAACACGGAACTCCTCATAACCAAGCTACAGATTAACCAAAACAAACACTTGAACATTGTCTGTGCATACATTCCGCCAGGCAACAACCTAAATACCCCAGAATATCTCCTTTACTGGTTATCCACTGCCTATCCCCAAGAAACCATAGTTCTTGGTGATTTTAACACTGACCTGCACCCCTGCTCCTCCAACCCTCAGCTCACTCATATAAACTTATCTGGGTTTAAACAGACCATAACCTCTCCCACTAGGATAAACAAACCAACCAACAATGAAAGTATTCTAGACTGGATCCTAGTTAATAACCAACCCCAAATGTACACAGATGGTACTCTCTCTGATGACCTCAGCGACCATTGTCTAACCTATATCATAAAATACAAGGCAGGAAACCCTCACCAGCCCAAATATAAAACATCTAGAAACAGGAAAATCTTTGATGGTGCTATATTCCAAAATTAATTAAAAGCAGTTGACTGGTCAAAACTAAAAAAAATCTAACATTAGAGGAGGCCATAGATCACTTTAACACTAAATTCCTAAGTATCCTTGATTCCCATGCTCCAGCACGTACAATAAAAACTAGATCAAATACAGCACCATGGCTCACAAAAGATACCAAAGCAAAAATCAAAACTAGAAACCGAGCCTGGGCCAGCTGGAGAACAACCAAAGCCCCACTTGACAATCTAAAATATCGTCAACTCAGTAAAAAAATCTATTTTACTGGATAAAAAAGCTTCTACCAAAATCTCCTACAAAAACACCACAACAACCCTCAAAAGTTCTGGGCAGGCTTAAATCAACTACTTTGTCCAGGTCACTCCACCACCCCAACCCTGGCTAACTACACCCATAGTTCCCCAGAGACAATAGCTAGTGCCTTTAATAACTTTTTCAATGAAACAATCCAATCCCTAGCAAATCAACTAACCCCCTCTAACTTAAACCACATGCCTAATCTACCTAATAATCACCCGGAATTTGGCTTCCAACCAATATCCACTAGTTTTATCAAAACGCTTTCAAAAAATCTAAAACCTACCACCCTCGCTGCTGACCCCCTCCCTGCAGAGTACCTGCAAATAGCTGCAGATGCCATTGCATATCCCATATCTATCCTCATCAACAGAACCTTATCCGAAAATGCTATCCCCTCCCTCTGGAAAATATCTCACGTCATCCCACTCCATAAACGTGGTAGCTCCTCAGACATATCCAGCTATAGACCCATTGCCATTCTTTCTCCACTAGCCAAAATAATGGAGAAATGCGTACACAAGCAACTAATGCAATACCTTTCACAGAATAACTTACTATCCGACTCCCAGCATGGTTTCAGGCCATACCACAGCACCACCTCAGCCCTCCTTTCCTTTAATACTGCCATACTGTCATATCATGCGTTCCGGCCCCAAAACCCGGACCACACCACAAAAGGAGGGGGTGTATCCATATTCATAAAGGATACCCACACCTCCAGGTTGGTGGCAACGCCTAAGCTCGGAAACCATCCAGGTGCAACTAACCATAGGCAAAACTGCTCTACAAATTGTAGCATGCTACAGGCCACCCTCTCAAACTCAGGAACCCCACACAGCCTTCCTGAAGACACTGGAGGGTATAAATGTATCTCCAAACACCATCATATTGGGTGACTTCAACTACCCGAATATAGACTGGGAACGTTACTCAAGCCCTAACTTTCTAGCCCAACGGTTCCTGGAGTTCATAAATTCAAATGCCATGGAACAGCTAGTCACTGTTCCCACGAGAGGAGAAAATATACTAGATCTCATAGTCACAAACATGGGGACAAAATGCTCCACACCGGAAGTATATCCCTCATTGGTGAGATCTGATCATAAACTAATCTCACTGGAAATCCACATCCCGCCCCACCCCAAAAAAAAGACCATAGTGAAGAACTTCTCTAAAGCAAACTTCACACTACTCAAGACTGGTGTGGTATCCTTCAAGGCCCCTGAGCCAGAGGAAACTACAACCCAAGCTGCGGAAGCCCTTACAAATGCCTTCTATGAACACCTCCAGGACTGCATGGATCAGGCAATCCCAAATAAAACCAAGACTCTTTCCACAAAGGGCAAACGTCCAGTCTGGTGGACCCCAGCCATTAACAAACTTTACAATAAGAGGAGAAAGCTATTACATGATAGAACAAAATCCATAAAAGGGAAGTCACCCCTGATCATTATTAGTAAAAAATACGAGCACTCATAAAATCAACTAAGGCCAATTTTGAGAGAAAAATTGCCATGGATTCAAAGGACAATCATAAGGCCTTTTTCAGCTATGTTAGGAACCTGGGTGGAAACTCCCAGATATGCTCAGAATTAGTCCAAAATGATAGAAAAATCACTGAACCCACAGACATTGCCAACATACTGGCAGACAGGTTCAGTGCAAACTTCACCCCTCTCCCTAAAGGAGAGATAACTATCCCAGCCGAGTGTAGCCTCCCGGATATCTCAAATGCGCAGGTGAAAGCTGCTCTCTCTAAAGCTAAAAACACAGCATCAATGGGACTGGATGGTGTCCCCGGCTGTGTGCTAAACGAGCTAAATGAGGAATTAAACCTGCACATAAGGCAGCTGTTTAATCTCAGCCTTACCACAGGATACGTGCCCAAGGAGTGGCGTACGGCAACTGTGGTCCCACTCCACAAAGGCGCCTCTACGGACCCTGGTAATTAACGCCCCATAAGCTTAACAAGTCTAGTCTGCAAAGCTATGGAGAGGATCATAATGGAGCTCATAAACAAAGATATAGGGGACTTGCAGACATTGGACCCGACCCAGTTTGGCTTTGTCAAGGGAAGATCATGCCTTTTGAACTTGGTTGACTTCTTGAAACAGTCACCAAGGCCATTGATGAGGAAAGGCAGTCCATACAGCCTACCTTGACCTTGCAAAGGCTTTCGACACAATACCCCACTCGGGTATTGTAGAAAAACTTACCAGCTTAAATGTAAACCCATATGTCACAAGATGGGTTGCAAACTGGCTTAAGGACAGAACCCACAGGGTTAGAGTTGCTGGCGCTGTGTCAGACTCCAAGCCGGTCACAAGTGGTGTCCCACAGGGCTCAGTCCTTGGCCCCTATTGTTTGGCATCTACTTCTCAGAAGTACAGGCCAACATGGGAGGACTTTGGCTGACAAAGTTTGCAGGCGACTGCAAACTGGGCGCCATAGTGGAAAGTGCATCGGACACGGATATCCTTCAGAAGGGATTCACGGAAACAGATAGCTGGTGCCAGAGCCATGGCCTGAAGTTAAACGCCAAAAAATGTGTAGTCATACCCTTCGGGAAAAACAAGGTAACCCCAAGCTACCATATAGGTGGCAATCCACTAAGCACAGAAGAGGTTATCAGGGACCTGGGGACCTAGGTTGACAGTGGCCTTTCTTTTGACACTCACATTGCTAAAGTGGTTAGAAAGACCTTCTACATTGCCCACCTGATCATGAAGGGATTCACATCCAGATCTAGTGAGGTCATTGTTCCCTGTACTCTTCACTTATCAGACCAATGATCGAGTACAGTGCCCCATTCGGGATGTATCTCACCCGACATCTGCAGCAATTGGAGAGACCCCAAAGTTCCTCACCAAAAGGATAAAGGGACTCCAAAATCTGTCATATGCTGCCAGATTGAAGAAACTCCAGCTCTATTCAGTCGCATACCGTCTGCTCAGAGGTGACATGTGCCTGACATACAAGGCCATGTCCAACCCGGAATTAATGGACATGCTCCACCTCAAAAATCCAAATCCACCAAAACCACTAGAGCAAGTGACTTAAACCTTAGCACGGATATAAATAGGATGTGCTGGAGGGATAGATTTATCACTCAGAGACTCCCTATGCTGTGGAATAAAATCCCGGTCCATGTGAGGCAGAGCACCTCGCTGACTCTGTTCAAGAGAAATCTAGACCTGTGGATGGGAGATCGTAGGTTTACCCCGGGAATCATATCTGTGTCACTGCTGGACAGAGGCACAACAAACTAATGGGCACAGTATTTTTTCATATAAGGGGTGGCGTAAGCCACAAAAATTTGGGCTAGGCTTATAAATGCCTTAGGGCAGATAGCCTAGTATAAACCTATGAACCTATGAACCTATAAACCAAAACAGGAATGACAATAGGCTAACCTCTGCCCTCTTTCTTGACCTATCAAAAGCCTTTGACATGGTCAACCATGAACATCTAATTCTTTCACTAAAATCTATTTCCCTCAACAAGCCTCTTATCCAGTGGCTCCAGTCCTACCTGACTGGTAGACAGCAAGCAGTACTATGGCAGGGCAAACTCTCCAGCCAGTTACCTCTCACACTTGGTGTCCCTCAAGGGTCCATACTAGGTCTACTACTTTTCTCTATTTTTATCAACAACCTCCACACTGCTATCCCTAAAGCCACCTGCATCCAATACACAGATGATTACACTCTCATCTGCTCAGCCACCTCCCCATCCATCTTGCAAATCTTAACCCAAAATACATTTAACACTAACAAGAACTGGCTCACCAATCAACGCCTACTTCTGAACCCCAATAAAACTAAACTTCTACTCTTCTCTCCCACTAGCAGATCCACTACACTTTCATTCTCTGTCACATCTAACAATGGTACCACTATTTCCCCAGATAATCACATCAAACTGCTAGGGGTTATCATAGACAGTAATCTCAAATTTGACCTACAGGTCAACAAAACCATACAGACCATCAATAAGAAGCTTGGATCACTGTATAGAAACAAGACATTTTTAACCTCACTGGCTAGGACTGCAATCGCCCGATCACACCTACTCTCTACTCTCTTATATGCCTCGCCTGTACTCTCACACCTCAACAAATCCGAACTAGGTAATCTGTCCCATAGCTACAATCATATTGCTAGATTCACCACTGGCTCCACCTATAGAACCCATCACTGCCAGAACCTTAAACAACTAGAGTGGCTAGAACTGCCCAGCTTAATTCAATTCAATCAACTCTTAATAGCGCACAAAATTTTGTACCACCCTGAGGATACCCCCTCACTTAAAAATATTATTAAGCCATATAGCAATCTAAGATTCCTAGGGTCAGCCGATAAACTACTGGTCCAAACCCACAAAGCTAATAACTCTGCTGGTGAATCCCTGTTTGCCAACTTCATTGGCAAAACCTGGAACTTGTTGCCAAACTATATAACCCTACAATCCTTCAAAAGTCTCTTCAAAAAAACCTCATACAGTATCTCAAAGTGAATTGGCTATGCCCATGTACCAACCCTGATTAAGTTATAAACTAAAAGCATATTCTGCAATTATCATAACTTTTAACTACATCACCAAGCTCTGCTTCCAATCTGATGTCTCTTACTTTTAATTGTCTGTCCATGACAATTGTGAGTCCCTACTGGGGAACACTACTAACCCATTGTATATAATCACTTTGTTTTTATATTTGTTTGTTAACTTCTGTGTAATCTATGTAAGTTTGTCTTTGTGGAGCTTTTCTCCCCGGGCCTCCACTGAAAATGGGTATGCATCCAGTCAGACTATCCCAGTAAACAAATGTAAAATAAACAAATGCAAAATAAATAAATAAATAAATAAGACTGTGCTAGACAGTCAAGAGGAGAAGGTTAACTCCTGCACTACACCTCAAGCAACACATAGCCCTTCTAAAACCACACCACCAACACCCACACATAGCATAATTAAATCCACATCAGCGGAGGCCCTTAACTGTAACCTGCCCAAGCAACAAGGACCTCCAAAGCTGAAACGCAAACAAACACCAACCACAACCAAAGTGTCACATAGCTCACAACACCAGTGTGCCACCCAGCAACAGTCCCTATGGCAAGACAATGTACCTAACACTTTAGCCATAGGTGACTCTATAGTCAGGCACACTGATGTCCCACTCACCATACCAAACAAGGAGAAAATTACAGTCAGCTGCCTGTCGGGTGCCAGGGTCTGCCACATAATGCATGCACTCAAGTCACTCCACAACAAGTACAAATATGACTCTGTCATTGTCCATGTTGGAGTGAATGACTTAAGACGTACCTCCCTGGACTACATGAAAAGAGACATGGAAGAGCTCTTGGATCATGTGGCCCAGGCAGGAATGACCCTAGCCCTGAGTAGCATCCTGCCTTTGCCCAGAATGATACCACAATATAAGGAAAAAATGATTGACTTCAACAATTGGCTAAGCTTCTGGTTCATTCAAAGGGGATCCAGTCTCTGTCTGCATGGGACGACGTGATCGACAGACCACAGTGCTTTGCCAGAGATGGTCTGCACATGTCACCCCTGGGATTCAGGTTACTGGCTAAGGCTCTTGCCACCCCTATAGTACCTTTTTAGGCAAAGTTCAAAGGACAAAACCACCACCGTAACAGGTACACGCATGCACATTCTGAAGGTAATGTTACTCAATGCTAGAAGTCTAAACCTCAAAATGCACTCTCTCAAGTAACTCCTAAAAATGGAAAACATTGATATCTCTGCAGTAACTGAGACCTGGTTCAAGGCTCCAGAGAGCACCCCTGCAATACCAGGCTAAAACTCTTACCACACTTTTTGGCCACTAAACCAGGACTGAAACACTAAATATGGAGGAGTGTCCAAATTCACCAAGGATATTCACTCCACCAGGCTAGTTGCCCAACACAGTACGTCTGAAATTCTCCAGGTTCAACTAACACTAGGTAAGACTGCAATCCAAATTGTAGCTTGCTACAGATCACCCATCATGCCCCAAGATTCTCACCACACCCTTCTAAACATACTGGAAAATATTAAGATACAACCAAACACCCTAATACTGGGTGATTTCAACTACCCTGCCATTAACTGGGAAAACTACTTGTGTACCCACACCTTTGCCCAACGGTTCTTGGAATTCATAAATTCCAATGCCCTAGATCAACTAATCCATAGTCCCACCAGGGGCTCCAAGACCTGGTCATTACCAACATGGGAAATTGATGCTCCACACCTATGGTCACCCCCTCTTTGGTCGGGTCTGACCATAAGCTAATCACCCTTAACATCCACATCCCACCCCACCCCCAAGTAAGAAAATTCCATAAAAAACTTCTCCAAAGTTAACTTCATGCTACTCAAGTCAGAAGTGACAAACTTCATGACACCCATGCAGATGGGAACTGAAAGTTTGACTGCTGAATCCTACACTAAGGCACTGTATGAGCGCATCCACTCATGCATGAATCATGCCATCCCAAATAGAACAAAGATGCTCTCCTCCAAAAAAAGGAAGCCAATCTGGTGGTCCCCTGCCATAAACAAACTTTACAACAAAAGGAAGAAATGGTTGCAGAAAAGAGGAAAATCCAAGGATGCAAAAAAACTCCCTTACCAGCCTCAGTAAGAAGCTGAGATCCCTCATAAAATCCTCCGAAGCTAGTTATGAAAACAAAAGTGCCAAAGTTTCCAAAGTCAACCACAAGGCATTCTATAACTATGTCAAGAATCTAAATGCCAATGCTCAGATCTGCTCTGAGCTACAACAGAATGGCATTAAATATACTGATCCCAAGGATATTGCCAATATCCTGGCAGATCAATTCAGTGCCAACTTCACCCCCCCCTCTCACCCCCTAAATGGCCCATCTCAATACCGGAAGATTGCCAAATTCTGGTAATAATGGCCACACAGGTAAAGAAATGCACTGTCCAAAGCTAAAATACAGCATCCATAGGACCAGATGACATCCCAGGCTGTGTACTACATGAACTACAAAATGAACTAGCACCTCACCTAAGTGTCATGTTTAATCGTAGCCTCACCTCAGGCTTTGTGCCCACTGAGTAGCACATAGCTACAGTTATCCCACTCCACAAGGGAGGATCCACCTTGGATCCTGGGAACTACCACCCCATCAGTTTGATGAGCCTGATCTGCAAGGCCATGGAACGTATTATCATGGAACCTATAAACAAAGACATTGGCAACCTTCAAACACTGGACCCCACCCAGTTTGGGTTTGTGAATGGCCGATCTTGTCTCCTGAACCTGATTGACTTCTTTGAATCAGTCTCCAGAGCCGTGGATGAGGGTAATGCAGTCCACACAGTCTATATGGACCTCACCAAGGCTTTTGACACCATTGCCCACTCTGGAATCATAGATAGACTTACTAAGCTGGGCATTAATCCCTACATCACTCAGTAGGTTGCCAACTGGCTTACTGACAGAACCCACACTGTAAAATTAGCCGACTCCAAATCCAACTCCAGACAAGTGACATGTAGAGTACCTCAGGGTTCAGTCCTGGGACCTCTCTTGTTTGTCACCTACTTCTCTGAAGTACAGGCCAACACTAAGGGACTCTGGCTAAAAACGTTTGCAGATGACTGCAAACTGGGAGCCATTATTGAATCCCCAAATTAGTGGATATTCTAGAAAAGGGCCTTACAGAAACAAATGCTTGGTGCCAGAGCCATGGGCTCAAGCTCAATACCAAGAAATGTATTGTTATCCCCTTTGGGAAAAAAACATGTATCCATGAATTACCATATAGGTGGCAGTACACTAAACACCGAAAGTGTGATAAGAGACTTAGGGATACATTTGCACAATGGTCTCACCTTCGATAACCACATCGCCATATCAGTCAGGAAATCCTTCTATGTGGCACACCTCATCACTAAGGGCTTTTCATCAAGAAAAAAGGAGGTCATTGTCCCACTGTACTCATCCCTCATTAGACCCATTATAGAATACAATGCCCCATTTGGTATGTACATCTCAAGACATCTGCAACAACTGGAAAGGCCGCAGAAATACCTCACTAAAAGAATCACAGGCCTAAAGCAGATGCCCTACGCTGACCACCTTAAAAAACTCCAGCTATACTCTGTCACATATCGTCTACTCAGAGGCGATCTCTGCTTAACATACAAGGCCATGTCAAACCCAGAGCTGTTGGACATGCTACACTTAAAGAAATCCCAATCCCTCAGAGCCACACATTCTGGGGATCTAAACCTTGCCATCACAATAAACAAAACATGCTGGAGGGATAGGTTCCTGACCAAGAGACTCCCCAGACTCTGGAATAGGCTGCCCATACATGTCAAGCAGAGTGCCTCTTTGGCCCTCTTCAAAAGCAACCTTAACGATTGTATGGGAGAAAGGAAATTCACCCCTGGGATCACTTCTGTGTCTCTGCTGGACAGTGGCTAAGGAAAATAACTTTCTTGGGTGGCATAAGCTATGGTTCCTTTCTGGCTAGGCTTACGTAGGCCCTTGGGCTGATAGCCTAGTACCTACCTATGAACCTATGAACATCATTCACCCTGCTAGACAGGGGTCCAGGGAAGTAAATAGTGTGGGAAGAAATAGCCAGGGAATTGTTATGGCTAGGCTTGTATAGGCCCTAGGGCCAATAGCCTAGTACCAACCTATGAACCTATGAACCTATGAATACATGCAAATCTATTTTAATTTTGAAAACATTTTTCCATTCACCCTGACAGTAGTAACTGAGCACTGTATTTCTATATTCCTTCATTTTGACCATGTGGGGGCTGTTTAAGGCTTTTGTGAACCTCTGTATTCCTGTTTTTGGTCTTTGAATTTCCAAGGTATCTACCTTCGTAGTAGCTCATCTTGTAGATACATGTTGATGCTGTTAAGTATGTTATACTAAAATTTGACTTTTTCTTTACTAACAACCTAGCATTCGGCTTTTATAGATTTATAAAGGAAACTAAGAAATAGAAAATAGCCATCTGAAATATTTAGTTACTTATTATTATTCCAGATGTCGGCCCTGATTGCAATGCAGTGTTGAGGCTGATGCAACTGTTGTGATCACAGTGGTGAAGATGGATACATTGCATATTTATCTGGATAGTTTACTACAAGTGTTCTTTAAACTTATACATCAGTGATATCCTTTTCCTTCTGCAGTTTATGCATGTACTTTTTTCTAACACTATTTTCCTAGCAAATGTAGTGACATCTGCAGTCTTAGTTACAATTAGAGAGTTTGCTTTTATAGCCATTTTAATTGTCTTATTCCAAGAAAACAGCTTACAAGAGCCTAGTAAATTGCGGGACTTATGTAAATAACTTTAGATTACTTGTGCCATTCTGACACTGAATGTATGAAAGCTGTTAGGGTCTTGAATAAGCTTGAAATTAAATGCACTCTGAAATTACCACTTTAAGACATTATTTATTTATTTATTTTACATTTGTTTACTGGTAAAGTCCGACTGAACTAGAAGTCCATTTTCAGCGGTGGCCCGGGGAGAAAAGTTCCAAGACATACAATACATAAGAAGCATTGCAAAACTTTGCAACTTAACATTTTTCAAAGTATTTCAAGAAAGCATTAGAAAGTTACTTAGCGCATCTAAAAAATAAACAGATTACAATATATGGATATATACAATGTAGAAAAAATTGTTAAACTAGTAGTTAGAGATATTAGTGGGTACAATAAATATTGCAAACAGACCTCTGAGCTAAATACTTATAATTCAGCCTTTAAAAGTTAGGACTAATATATGCAAACTTGAGTTAAGAGGTTTAAAAAGGGAGTAAAGTGCGTAGAGAAAGTGAGTAAATAGGTAATTTGGAGTGAGTTTGGTTAGTGAAAGGGTAATATAGAGAGATGGTTTTAGTCTGGGGCAATAGATTGGGCAGTCTTGATAGGTGAACTAGGTTTATTTTAAATTAGATATTTTAGCCAGGTTCAATACATGGACAGATCCATGTAGCAGATAGGTGGGCTTTTAGTAGTTTTTTTAATTGTACTATGTTGGAGTTGGATTTAATATCAAATGGAAGATGATTCCATATTTTGGCGAAACTACAGGAGTAGAGGGATCTCCAGTGTGGCTTTTGCATTTTGTTATCTCTAGTAATGCCTTATTGCTAGAGCAAAGAGTCCACTTATTTGAGTAGTGAGCCAATAAGTTCTTTAGGGCTGGAGTTTTTTCAGGGTGGTTTATTATTTGGTGGGCCATTTTTAGCTGATTGAATTTTAGCAATGAGGGGAGTTCCAGCCATAAAAGTTTTCTGAGAGACAGGCAGTGATGAGATCTGTAGTTAGCTCCTGTTGCAAATTTTGCTATTTTATTAGAACATATTTCTAGTTTTATTGAATCTGACTTTCTAAGGTTGGTAAGGATATAGGAAGCATAAAGTAGGGTTGAGGTAAGGTGGGTTCTAGCAATAGTAGCTGTGGTGTCTGCTGTAAGATAGTGTTTACATCTATAGAGGCACCCTTGCTTTTTGTGAACATTTTTTTATAGACTGGGCAATATGAGTGTCAAATAGCATATTCTGGTCAATGGTGACCCCTAGCAACTTTGTAGTAGGAACTGGGACTATGATGGTGTTATTAACAGTGGTGTATTTGAATGCATGAGGGGTGTTAGGGGATGTAGTAGGGCGGAATAGGATTAGTTTAGTTTTTTGGGGTTCAGTATTAATTGAGCATTGGTTAGCTAAGCTTCTACAACTGGAAATTATTGTTGTGTTATGTTTTCTAGTTGCTGGAGGGTAGGAGCGGCACATATAAGGGTTGAGTGTATGAGTGTGGCTTCCTTTGTAGCTGTATGGAGTTTGTTTGTGAAGATTGTGAAGAAAAGTGGGCCAAGGATAGATCCTTATGGGACTCCCAAGGAAATGGGCAGAAGAGGGGAGGGATTTTGTTGCCATGATACCGCTTGTTGATGGCCATTCAGATAGTTATGAAACCAGATTATTGCTGACTGGCTGAGTCTTAGATCAGCTATAACAGTTAAGAGTTTGATAGGGGATACAGTGTCAAATGCCTTTGACAGATTGAGGAAAGCTGAGGAGACTAAATTAGCTTTGCTTCGGTGTCGGTTGATGGTATTGGTAAAGCTTATTAGTGCTGTGTTAGTCCTGTAATTAGGGTGAAATCCATGTTGTGTGGGTGTTAGCAGATTGTTAGTTAATATTCTAGCAGAATGCATTTTTCCAGGATTTTAGAAAGGGGAGACAGAATGGCTAAGGGAGGGTAGTTTGAAAGATCTGTTGAGTTACCTCCTTTGTGCAGTGGGATTATTTGGGCAATTTTCCATAGTTTAGGTGCATTATTTTCTGTGATAGAGCAGTTTATTAGGATGGTGACGGGGACTGCAATGGCATCGGCTGCTTGTTTCAAGTATTCTGCTGGTAGGTTGTCTGCAGCTAAAGTAGTTGGCATGAGTCTTTTGAGATATTTTTTTACAACAGAGGTAGGGACTGGTTGAAACTGAAAGGTATTGAAATTGTGAATTGGAGGGGGTACAGTGAGTGAGGAAGAGACATTGTTATTTATAAGGTTTAAAATGGATTCTGTAAAGTATTTATTGAACTGGGTTGGGATATCCTCTGTGGAATTGGATAAGTTGGGGGCGAAGTGGTGGTTTGCCGTGGCTGAAGAATTTTATTTATGGTGGACCAAATCTTTTGGGGATTTTTTTGGTGTTTTGTTTGGATATTGTCATAGTAGTCTTTTTTTGTCTTGCCTAATTTGTTTTTTAGCTGAGTTTCTAAGCTCTAGGTATTTTTGGAGGTTTGCAGTGTTTTTTTTCTTTGGACCATTTCTCCCGGGATTTATCTTTTTGTTTTTGTAGTGAGCTGATGGACTTAGTGAGCCAGGGAGTACAGATGGGTTTTAACCAACACATTCGGTGTGGGGGGGGGGGTGGCTAATTTATTTAAGATGTTGATAAAAATGGTGTTAAAATATTTTACAGCTTTGTCCGTAGAGAGGTAGTTAACTGGGTTCCATTTACAAGTTGTAAGGTAGTGAATTATTGGGTATTAAAATTTTTGGTATTACGGATTTGATATAATTTTGGGGTTTAGGGGGGTTTATAAGTTGACTGAGAAGAAAAGTAGGGAGTTGATCACTGAGACTGTCAGGTAAACACCCTGAGAATAGTGCATTATTGGGATGGCTAGCTAAGATTCAGTCTAGTACTGAATCTTTATTAGCTTTTTGTCATGTCTAGTGGGGGTTTTGATTAGTTGTGAGTAGCCATAAAGGTTAATATGGCTTGTAGGGGTAAATACGTTACAGGCATTCCAATCTATGTTAAGTCACCTGCTATGACAGTTTCCTGAAGGAGGGTGATGGAAGCCCAATGTAATATATGTTCCATAGCAGGGATATTCTGGCCTGGTGGGATGTAAATACCTATAATGTTTAGATGCTTGTTTGGGTTAAGACAGAGTTTGGTTAGTATTAGTTCAGCATGTTGGAAATTATGGGTGTCTATGTTCAGGAGGCTATTTTTAAATAGGATGGCTACTCCCCCACCTCTTTTTCTTTGTCTATCTTTTCTATGTATATTATAGCCATGGGAATTATTTAATTATCACTAATATCTGGTTTTAGCCAGGTTTCGATTAACAGGACAATGTCAGGATCGTAGTGAGTTAGAGTTGCATGAAGTTCATGTACTTTGTTAAGGATACTTCTACGGTTGATGTTTAATATTAGGAGGTCTGAACTTTTCTTGTTGATGTAGGGTGGATGGTGGGGTAAACAGTTTGGGTTGGATGAGGGAGTTTTGGGTCCAGGGTTGGGATGAATATCACCACTATGCAGTAGTCTTGTTGTTATTAGATGCAGCATTTTTATTAGTTTATTCATGGTTAGTTATTAATGTTGATATTTTTATATGTAATAACTTTAATTGTTTTGACTCCATCTTGGCCACCTTGACAAGATGGTCACTTGTAGCTGTCAGTTTTCCCTAGTCTGAAAGCTGCACTAAGCAAAACACAATTGCAAGAACTGCTTTATCCCCTAGACAGAATCATATTATAATTACATGCTCATATCAGAAAGCATAACAGGCACATAATTTTCAGTGCTTTGTTTTACTATCCAAAAATTATCTGTATAAATGCAAGTCTTTTAAACTAAGATATTTATTCTTGCAGAACGTTTAGTAATTTTGTCTACTACTTACTTTTCCTGTATAACACTGGCAACTGTATTGTGTCTATCTATATTGAACAATAAGCTTAGCTGAATCACTCTGCAGTGATCAATCTACCTATAGTGTAGTGCAACTCATCAGCATGCCATAGCATATGCCCTTGCTTCTTCTGGCTTTTCCTGGTCAGGGGTCACCACAGCAGATCATCTGTCCACTCATGATTGGCAGTAGAGTTTTACAGTGTCGAGTTGCCAGCCCGACGCCCAACCTTCCACAGAAGGCACACACACCCATGCACTCACGCCTAGGGCCACTTAATGTGTGTCCAATCCACCTACAGCATGTCTTTGGGATGTGAGAGGAAACCAGAGCATCCGTAGGAAACCCATGCGACCACAGGGAGGACATGTAGACCCTGCACAGAAGGCACCCCAGCCAAGGATCGAACCGGAGAACCTATTGCTGTGAGGTGACAACACTAACCGCTGCACCAACATGGCCTCCCAGCATATGCCCTTGCTAAATACTGTATAATTATCATTACAGATTTAACTACAGCAGTTAAAAACACTGGATTTAATTTTATTTGTTGAAATACCCACTGACAAGTTGAACAGAAAAAAAAAGAAAAATGTTTTATAGAGGAAATACCCCTCTGTATGGAATTTCACTTACTTTCATTCTCAAGGTTTGCTTCACAGTTGAGATCTCTTTCAGAACAGCCCAAGAATAAATCAATAGGGTCTTACTGATGCAGAAGCCAACTTTGCTGTCTTCCTACCCACTATTTTCCTTTCTATAGCAGAGGATGGTTTTGATCCATCGACCTCTGCACCACTCTGCTATTCTAAAATTTCCCAGCCATCCCCTGCAACATTTCCATTATACTTAACATCCCCTCTCTGAGAATGCTTTATCTTCCTCTTAAATACACACCTCCTCTTCCTAATCCTCAATCTGTACATCTACATCCAGCAAATCACCTATGCTGTAGACTCACCACTGCATTACACCTACAAATAAAAACAGTCTCTGATCTTCCAGTATTAAAACACCAACTACTACTTCATTCTGCCACACCACAAACATACAATTTCACAACACACTTAACCTTCTAAATCTTATACTCTCCAAATCAACTCTACAATAACCACAGCAACAGAATTTAGTCCCCACCTCACGAGAAATTACAAAAAAAATTCCTTATGAAAAATAATACACCTGCCACAAAAGACTCCCAGTTTCATAATAGCAACATAAACATCCTATATTATAGGTGACCAATACTACACTAAAAATTCACCCATAAACTACACAGCCAAACAAAACAGGACAGTTGAAAATACTATTCAAATTTACTCCCATAATGTTTACATCCCTGTTACAAGGAAATACAGAAACTGACCCAGGCCCAGCTAACAGCCCTGGCACAGCTCACAGCACACTGTAACTTATGCTCCCTCTTGAATGCCCATGACATCAGAAATAAAGCAGACTCCATCAATGTCTCCATCACCTAATATGATCCAGGCATTATTGCAGTTACAGAAACATGGTTCAGAAAAGATTCACCCAACATCAGACATCTACAGACACCTACTTCTTCTTCTTCTTCTTCTTTCGGCTGTTCCCATCAAGGGTCACCACAGCAGATCAACTGTTTCCATTTCTTCCTGTCCTCTGCATCTTGCTCTGTCACACCAACCACCTACATATCCTCTCTCACCACATCCATAAACCTTAGCTTAGGCCTTCCTCTTTTCCTGTTACCTGCCAGCTTCATCCTTAGCATCTTTTTCCCAATATACTCAGCATCCCTCCTCAGCACATGTCCAAACCAATGTAATCTTTCCTCTCTGGCTTTGTCTCCAAACCTTCTAACCTGGGCTGACCCTCTAATATACTTATTCCTAATGCTCGTCACACCCAGTGCAAATCTTAACATCTTCAACTCTGCCACGTCAAGC
This sequence comes from Protopterus annectens, assembly GCF_019279795.1. Taxonomy (NCBI): domain Eukaryota; kingdom Metazoa; phylum Chordata; order Ceratodontiformes; family Protopteridae; genus Protopterus; species Protopterus annectens. The sequence goes on from NC_056726.1 coordinate 1,267,491,989, forward strand.
TCTGACTCCTGTCTTTTTGTCAATGCCACTGTCTCCAACCCGTATAACATAGCTGGTCTCACTACCCTCTTGTAGACCTTCCCTTTCACTCTCACAGGTACTCGTCTGTCACAAATCACTCCTGACACTCTTCTCCACCCACTCCGTTCTGCCTGTACTCTCTTCTTCACCTCTCTTCCACACTCACAATTACTCTGAACTGTTGATCCCAAGTATTTAAACCCATCTACCTTCACCACCTCTACTCCCTGCATCCTCACCATTCCTCTATCCTCGCTGTCATTCACACACACGTATTCTGTCTTAGTTCTGCTGACCTTCATTCCTCTTCTCTCTAGAGCATATCTCCACCTCTCCAGGGTCTCCTCCACCTGTTCTCTACTCTCACTACAGATCACAATGTCGTCTGTAAACATTATAGTCCACAGGGACTCCTGTCTGATCTCGTCTGTCAACCTGTCCATCACCATTACAAATAAGAAAGGCCTCAGAGCTGATCCTTGATGTAATCCCGCCTCCACCTTAAATGCATCCATCACTCCCACCGCAGACCTCACTGCTGTCACACTGCCCTCGTACATATCCTGTACCACTCTTACATACTTCTCTGACACTTCTGACTTCGTCATACAGTACCACAACTCCTCTCTAAGCACCCTGTCATATGCTTTCTCTAAATCCACAAAGACACAATGCAACTCCTTCTGACATTCTCTGTACTTCTCCATCAACACTCTCAAAGCAAACATCGCATCTGTAGTGCTCTTTCCTGGCATGAAACCACACTGCTGATCACTAATCATCACCTCCCTTCTTAACCTAGCACCTACTACCCAGCTCAATTAACCGGAGCTGCTCGATGTTTGGCATCTTTTGCCAGAGGTCCAGAGTGATTCTGCTTTAATCCAAGGCATCTAAGACAAAAATCAAGAAAATAAGTATACTTTGTGTATCTATTGCACTTTTTAAGCTGCATTGTGTCTGATTATGGCATTATTTCTGCCTTTTTACTGTTTGTGACTGCATTATTTTCTGTACATGTTTTCAAGTGTATTATTAGCCTAGACAGCATAGTCTAGAAGCAGATCCTCTTAATCTAGCCTACTTTTGTTACACGTGAGCACTAACCTAGCTATCTTATACTAAGAGGGGCTCCCCTGCACCCTTGTGACAGAAGAATGTAGATCCAGCCTTGTCTGAGTTGGATATTGCCGGAGGATTTTTCATTGGGTGCTTTCTACTTGTAGTTTACCTTAAAAGTGTTTAATTTTGCCTGTATTTAAGCCTAATGTTTGCACATTGCTACACACCATTCAGCAGGAGTTACCAGTGTCCTGTATAGATGCAAATGCCTTGAAACCCAGTTTTTCCCTAGACATCTGTCAATGGGACCCACCTAGCTTCCCTGCTAGATTATGAACAATACTACTTGGGGACTTCAATATCGACTGGAATTCCTGTACCTCTAACAAACCTCCAGTCCATATAAACCTGTATGGCTTCACTCAAATTATCACTACCCCAACTAGAATTCATAAACCCAGTAACAAAGAGAGTACCTTAGATTGGATCCTAGTAAAAAACTATCCCCTCATCTATATAGCTGATACCCTTCCTGATGTTGTTAGCGGCCACTTCCTAACTTACATAATTAGGCAAAAAACCTTCATTGCTAAACAAACCATGCGAAACAAAAAACACTTTAGTGCCATAGGTTTCCAAGCTGAGTTAAAAGCCTGCGACTGGTCTCCCTTAAAACAACTCTCCCTTGAGGAAGCAGTATCCTATTTTAACTCCAAATTTTTACAAGTACTGGAATACCATGCCCCTAGTCGATCCATAAGAATCAGAAGTAATGCCGCACCATGGCTCTCTAGACAGACAAGACACAAAATCCTATTAAGAAATAAAATCTGGTCTAAATGGAGAAAAACCAAAGATCCAACCCATCACCAGAACTACAAACATTGTAGAAATACCACAAAAAAGCAATACTCCTTGATAAAAAAAAACTATTTCTTTAAACTCCAAGACAAGCATCAACAAACCCCACAAACCTTCTGGACAGCTATTAATACACTTCTACACCCAGGCAACTCGAAAACACCTACCCCTTCTGGTCTCTCCTTAAGCACCTCTAAGGAAATAGTTGACACCTTCAATATCTTCTTCACAGAAACTGTTCAATCTCTCGCTAATTCCCTACCTCCTCTCAGCTCTACCTGCAGATTCCCTATGAGTACTAAACCACCTACCTTTGAATTAAATCCAGTCCCCACATCCCTCATCTTTACCCTCCTTTCTAAAATTAAACCATGCTCCCCATCAGCTGATCTCCTTCCAGCAGAATACCTACAAATAGCAGCTAAAGCAATCTCCTACCCTATTTCTATACTCATCAATAGATCAATTACTGAAGGTTCTATCCCATCCCTCTGGAAAATCTCTCACATAGTTCCACTCCATAAGGGAGGTAACTGAACTGAAATTTCTAACATTTGCCCCATTGCCTTACTCTCCCCTCTAGCCAAACTTTTGGAAAAATGTATCCATCATCAACTACTTGACCACCTTCTCCAAAATAACCTCTTATCTGACTGTCAACATGGATTCAGGCCTTTCCATAGTACCACTACTGCCTTACTATCCTTCTCGGACTGCATCAACAAGCATCGTAATAACAACAGGCTCTCCACTGCACTTTTTTTAGACCTATCCAAAGCCTTTGATATGGTGAACCATCAATTACTACTAGACATACTAAAGCAACTCTCTCTCAACTCTCAGGCATTACAATGGTTCAAATCCTACTTAGAAAACAGACAGCAAGCTGTCCTCTGGGACAATATCCTTTCCACGCTTCTTCCTGTTACTCTAGGGATCCCTCAGGGCTCCATTCTAGGGCCACTCCTTTTCTCTATTTTCAACAATGATCTAAAGCTAAATATTCCCCAAGCCACCTGCATACAATATGCAGATGACTGCACACTAGTGTGCTCTGCCACTTCATCTGCTGAGCTCCAAAACATTACCCAAACAGCATTTAACTTAGTTGAAAAATGGTTCTTGCAACGCTGCCTCCTACTAAATGCCAAACAAAACTAAACTGCTGATATTTACTCCAACACTAAAGTCCCCCCCTATCAATCTTACTGTCAAATCTAGTAATGGTACTTTAATCACACCTGACCTAACACTAAACTTTTAGGTGTAACAATTGATCATAATCTTAAGTTTGACACACACATTAACACTACCATTAAAATTGTTAATAGAAAACTTGGCTCACTATATAGGATTAAATCCTTCCTTACCCCTAAAGCCAGAACCAGCATAGCCCATATCCACCTGAACTCTACCCTCCTCTATGCTTCATCCATTTATACTGATCTCTCAAAATCTAACTAAGCAAACTAGCAACTTCCTACAACAGCATTGCCAGATTTGCCAGAGGTTTTCCATATAGAACCCATCACTGCATAAATCTTAAACAGCTAGGATGGCTAGAACTCAAAAACCAGCTACTATTCCAACAACTCACTATAACCCATAATATGCTCTTTCATACCAATAATACTCCTATTCTTAGCAGCCTAATCTCTCCTTATAGAAATCTTACTATCCTGCACTCAGCAAATAAACTACAAATAACCATCCAAAAATCCCATAATAAAGCAGGAGACTCCCTCTTCTCTAATTCCATTGGAAAGATGTGGAATAGGCTCCCCAGTAACCTTCAATTGCTCTCATCACTAGCACTTTTCAAGCACCAACTAAAATTACTCCTCAAAGCACAATGGCTATTCTCGTGTACTAACCCTGACTAACACTAACCATATTTTTTACTATTTCCCTTCCCTTCCCCCATCCTCCTATCAGGATGATAACACCTTCGCCTATTTAACATACTCCTTTCTTACTAATCTCCCCTTGGTTCATTAATCCTCCTATCAGGATGATAACACCTTCACCTATTTAACATAGTACTCCTTTCTTACTAATCTCCCCCTGGTTCCCCATCCTCCTATCAGGATGATAACACCTTCCCCTATTTAACATAGTACTCCTTTCTTACTAATCTCCCCTTGGTTCATTAATCCTCCTATCAGGATGATAACACCTTCACCTGTTTAACATAGTACTCCTTTCTTACTAATCTCCCCTTGGTTCATTACTGAAACCTATTCCAGCTCCTGCCACTCCCAGTATCTACTTGTATGTATCCTAACTATGTCTTTTCTGAACAGGTATAATAAGGAATCTTCCATCTCCCCATACTTTTTTGCAAATCATATATTGACCTATACACCTCTGTTGAGCTTCTAAAACTATTATATGCCCTAACCTTCATACAACTTTTTCTTCTCTTAATATTACGTTCTACTATGTTAGCCTACTGTAAATATTGCATTGTTATCTTAAATGTTATGTACCTTTACTGCTTTGATGTTAGTTTTTTTTTTACTATGATAGCCCATAGCATTAACGTATTAGCATAATTTATATGTTTTAGCTTAAGCCGTCTTATTGCCCTTTTTGCTGTACATTTAGTTTAAAGTTTGGAGCTTTTCTCCCTGGGCCTGTACTGAAAATGGACATGTATCCAGATAGACTAGCCCGGTCAACAAATGTAAAATAAATAAATCAATAAACAAATAAAATAGATTACAGACAACTCAAGTGGACACTAAGCAGTGCAGCCGCACCTATTATCCACAGCCTTCAATTGAACAACCTTTGTTAGTCCTAGCATAAAAACCGCTTAGTCTAGCCCACTCCCTTCCCTATAAGCACATACAGTAAAAGCCTGCTATTATGGAGAGGCAGTTTCCCATCATTTCTCCGGCCAGCCTGAATGACATGGAAATACTGAGGTAATGTAGTAATTGTGTCATGTACACTGACAACTACTTACTCCTACAACAAACAAATGCCCTGTGTGAGAGATGTAAGTATACTATGAAACTGGAATCACTTCTCTCACATAACAACAAGCCAGGTACCAAACAAGTTGTCAGTGTATCAGAAAACAGGCCCCTAAGGCAAAACACCTCTAAACCTAATGTTCTGGTCACAGTGGTTCCATAGTGATGCATACAGATGTTCCCCTCACCAGGCTAGACAAGGCAAAGGTCACAGTCAGCTGCCTGTCAGGTGCCAGGATCCATCAAATTACAAATGCACTCAAGTCACTCAACAACTAGTACCATTATGACTCTGTCATAGTACATATTGGGGTGAATGACTTGAGATGTACCTCTCTGAACTATATGAAGACAGACATGACTGAACTCTCAGATTATGTATCCCAGGCAGGTATGAGCCAAGACCTGAGCAGCATTCTACCTTCACCCAGCTGCTGGTGTCATTCCATGGGGATCCAGCATCTGGCAGCCTGGGAAGACACACTGCTTTGCCAGAGATGGTCTACACCTGTCTCCTTCAGGCTTTTGGATATGGGTAAAGGTCTCCCCCATGCTGCATTTTCTAGGCATTGTCAAAACAACAAATATTCCAATGTAACAAAATCCACTTGAGGCAAACCTAAGGTTCTGCTGCTTAATGCTAGGAGTCTAAACATGAAGCTGGACTCCCTGGATGCACTCCTCACCTGGAAGATGCTGACATCTGTGCAGTCACAGAGACACGGTTGAAATCTACTGACAGCACACCAGCCATGCAATGCTACAATGCCTTCCACATGTTCAGACCTCAGAATGAGCATGAAAGAACCAAGGGTGGAGGTGTATCCATCTTCATTAAAGCCAAGTACACCTCAAGATTGGTCAAACAGTATGACTCATTAAAACTACTCCATGCCCAACTAACTATAGGCAAAATACTCTACCACATTATTGCCAGCTGTAGGTCCCCCACAATGAATCAGGAAAAGCACACCACCTACCTGGACTTACTGGAATCACTCACCATACAATCTAGCACTTTAGTCAGAGGTGATTTCTACTATCCTTCCATCAACTGTGACATACACAAGTACAAACACACTTCCCCAGATGTTTCTGGACTTTGTCATTTCAAATGTATTTATTTATTTATTTAGTTAGTTAATTTTATTTTACATTTGTTGACCGGAATAGTCCGACTGGATACATGTCCATTTTCAGTGGAGGCCTGGGGAGAAAAGCTCCACAATAATAATAATATAAAAAATAATAGTAATAGTACAATAATATTCCAAGAGAGCAAAGGATATAGATACAATATGTCAGATAGTTCACCACAGTAGGAACACATAGGCATATGCAAAATGTTAATAGAGTGAGAAAAGAAATAGAATCAGTACACATATTTAGAGCACATTAGGGAAACAACAGTATAGAGAAATGTTAAACTCAGCAGGCATAACTGTACATTAAGGTATAACACATCAGATGAGAGGAGTATTTGCTTGCTGATAGTCTGCTAGCTAAGAAAAGACAAAAAATGTTGAATTGAGTTAGTTTCAGGTCTGGAACAGATAGTCTTCACCCCCACAAGGGCTCAAATGTCCAAGAAATAATACTCACTGTGATGATGTGAGGTAGTGCCAGCTACGCCCACGAAAGCAGGGCAGTGGATGTGTAACATATGCCACCACAACTCACTGAAAGTTTGTAAAGAATTATATGTCATTTGTATATCAAACTGATTTTGTGCATGTGTTGAAAATGCATTTGTAAATCTGTTTGTGTTAAAAATGTACCAACAGTGGGTCCCGCTGGACAGAAAAGAAATACACCTTTTTGTCAGACTGTATTGTAACTGGTAAAATGAATACATTGTACCAGAGGATACTGGAAGAGAAGAGGTTAATCTCAGTCCAGCTAACTATGAAAAATAGTCTGCAATTAAATTAACTGATTTAGGCCATAAAGATTGTTTCTTACAGTTCTGATTGCAGCCAGAGACAAAATGTCTATAAAAACCAGGATTAGGAATCCCCCTATATTATCCTTAGGGGTGAACTAATTGCTGCCCTAGTAGGGTGGAAGTGTTTAAAATAGTTTTATAGGTTTCTAGATGCAAAGCTCTATGTCTGTGTGTATTATGACACATATGTGCAAGGTTCTAGCTCAGCTGCTAGTAAAGGGGGTAGTGTGGGAACCAGAAGTCGGATGACCAGATGTATGTGATGTCATTCTGTAAGCCAGCACTGAAATGATGTTTTGCTACTAGATGAGACAGAAGTCTCAGAGCAGTCTGTTTGTGAAACTTGAAAAAAGAAGGACCACTCACCTACATCATCTTGCCCTTCTCTATAAGTGAACTAGGGGACAGTAATTCTTTAGATCAGTCAGGAAAATATAGTGATATTTTGTTAAGTATTGTTTTTCTGTATCTGTGTGAATCTATTGGCGTTATTTTTAATATTTCCTGTGATTGAAACTCTGGTGTTTATTATAAATAAATATTTGGTATTTTCATGTTCTTTTATTATTTATTATTAAATATATTTAAACTTTTTAATATGGCTGCTCTTTTAAATAATATTTTAACCTTTGAGAGTACTTATATTTATTTTGTGACACTGTGGCTGCTCCTGAAAGCCTTGCTGCATTGATCAAACACTGCCATTTGTATTAGTATTAATTTTACTCAGTATAATTGGGTACCCTTATAGGAGTCTTAGAGTAGCTGGCTTTTCAGTGTTCTGGTAGCAGTATCTCTCTTATAGTCTGGACAGAAGGGGCATAGCTGGTAAATCTGTGCCAGCCTTTCCGAGGTGTGTGTGTGTGTGTGTGTGTGTGTGTGTGTGTGTGTGTGTGTGTGTGTGTGTGTGTGTGTGGAAAATCAAATCTCAAAGAGTGTGTGTGTCAGCTACTTGGAGCAGGGATACAGAGCACTGGTTTCACAGTGAGGGTGGTGAAATACTTCTCTTGGAATACTCTGTTGAGGACTCAACTCTACACCTGTGTAAGTGGAGAATCTTATCTGAGTCCTGGAGAGAAAGAGGGAAACCCATCCCCAGGACCAAGTGTGCTCCCTGTGTGCTCCTAAGGGAAATTATGCTTGGTGCAGAGATCTGCATCTAGAAATATTCTGTGCATCTATCTTTGTTCTAAGTGAATGTCCCTCACTGGTGTCAGTGCTGAGGATTGAGGATCCTAGATTACTGGCCCAGAGGAGGGATGTCACTCTCACTAACATGCGGAGTCACTGCACTGTCCCCATGTGATGTCTTCCCTGAAAAAGTTGGACCACAAAATTGTCTTGTTTGAAGTAATTATAGGACCTGACACCAACACAGGAAATAAAAAGCTTTTCCAAAGCAAACTATAGTCTACTAAATGATGGTATAAAATGTTTTATACCCCCTGCATTCACAGACAATGACTCCTATGCTGAGGTGTACTCAGATGTCCTGTATTAACACTTAAGCAACAGCATAGACTTGGCTGTACCTGACCATATCAAAACCAGGTCCTCTCAAAAAAACAAGCCACCCTGGTGGATCTCAAGTATAAACAGGTTATACAACAAAAAGAAGAAACTAATGTCTAAGAATAAGAGGGAACTGAATCAGCAGAGAAAGAACTCCCTCCACAACTTAAACAAGCAAATCAGAAATTTTGTAAAATCCTCTAAAGCTACTTCCAATGCTAAAATAGCATCCCTAGCTAAGAATAATCATAAGGTATTTTTAACTATGTCCAAAATTTAAAAGGGAATGTCCCACTATGTGCTGAACTGGGAGCAGATGGTACCACTCATACTGCACTGGAAGAAATTGCCAACCTGCTAGTTGACAGATTTGTTGCAAACTTAACCCCCTCCAAGCCCCAACAACCATACCCTAAAGCCTACTTGACACCAGTCCTCTGCCTAGTATCTCTAGAGATCAGGTCATATTTGCACTTTTTAAGGCTAAAAACATGGCCACAATGGGACCAGACATCCCAGGTTGTTTACTAAGCAATCTAAAACAGGACCTAGTAGACCAACTTAGCATTCTCTTTAACCATAACCTGAGAACTGGCTATGTTCTTGCAGAATGGAGAACAACATGAGTAATCTCCCTGCACAAAGTGGGGCCATTAACGGACCCTGGAAACTATAGACCCATAAGTCTAAACAGTCTGATCTGCAAGGCCATGGAAAGAATCGTCGTGGACCTTATCAATAAGGACATAGGCGACCTTCAATCTCTAGAACCAAACCAATTTGACTTGGTTAAGGGTGCATCATGCTTATTAAACTTAGCAGACTTCTTTGAGAAAGTCACAAAAGCCCTGGATGAAGGTAAGACAGTGCATACCACTTATCTTGTCCTGGCCAAGGTTTTTGACACAATCTCCCATGCAGGTGTCACTGAGAAACACTCCCAGCTGGGGATTAATGTTTATGTCACTAGATGGGTAGTGAACTGGTTCACCAACAGAACACATACTGTCAGAGTTTGAGACTCAACTTCTACCAGTAGACCTGTCACTAATGGCATACCATAAGGATCTGTGCTGGGCCCTTTACTGTTCAGAATCTATTTCTTGGAAGTTCAGGCTAAAGTAGATAGCCTTTGGTTTATCAGTTTCACTGATGATTGCAGATTAGGTGCAATCAATGAGTCCCCCAATGATGTTTACATATTAGAGGAAGGGCTAACACAGACAAATGATTTGTGCCAAAGCCACAGTCTGAAACTAAATGCAAAAAGTGCATTATTATGCCCATTGGCAAAGTGGAATTCCCTGCTAATTACAGTATTGACATCACCCCCTTAAGCTCAAACACAGGGGTATGAGACCTGGGAACACAGGTAAATAGAAATCTAAACTTTGACTACAAAGTTCCCACAGTGGTAAGGAAGGCGTTTTACATTGCGCACCTCATAAGTAAGGGCATCTCATCCAGGTCTAAGGATGTTATAATCCCACTGTACTTGCCCCTCATCAGACCACTAACAGAGTACAAAGCTCCCTTTTCTGCATGTGCCTCACCAGATACCTGCAGCAGCTGGAAAGACGACAGAGGTTTCTCACCAAGAAAATACATGGCCTCCAATCTATGAAGTACGTGGACAGACTGAAAGCCTTGTCACCATACTCTGCATCATATAGACTGCTGAGAGGTCATTTGTACATGGCCTACAAGGTGGTCTCTGACTCAGCCCTGATGGAAATGTTGCACATCCACAAATCTACTGGCACAAGAGTGACTCGCTGCAGAGATCTTAACTTAGCCTATGACATTAACAGGACATGCTGGAGAGACAGATATAACTCCCAGAGACTGCCACTTCTTTGGAATAAACTTCCAATATATGTGAAGCAGCTCTCCTCACTGAACCTATTTAAGTGCAACCTAGACAAATGGATGGGAGACTGAAAAATTTCCCTAGCGGTGACACCCATGTCCCTCATGGACAGGGGTAGTTGGTGTTGATCATAGGCTTGCTCTGAAAATTACGTCCACTTCATAAGGGCAATTAGGGCAACTTGAAATTAACGGCTAGGCTTGTAAGGGCTCTAGGGTCATTAGCATAGTAACCACCTATGAACCTATACAATTACTTGCAAGATGCCAGACCAAGCAATAGACCAGCAACAGGTACTCTTCTCCTTTTCAGAACCTTCCTAAACCCCACTTTATTAATCTAGGAAATGTAAATCAAATTCCAAACCTAATTGGTACTTCTCAAATTCTCAACAATAAATAATTACTTCCATAGTGAGTGTCTGCCTACCACTTGCTTACTTAATATCCAGATTCAAAGATATAGCCAACAAATAAACTGTATCACTCCCCAAAACAGCAACATAATCATTTTGGAGACTTCAACCTCAATTAACAAGGGTCTTGGACAAATGATATGGCAGAATTCCTAGCTGACCTTAATCTGATTCAGTTCATGTCTGAGACCACTTATCATAACCCACACTTCATCAATTATTCTATTATGGACCTACTAATCACAAACAAACCAAAAATAATATCTAATTTCCCATGCATGCATCCATAATCAGTGACCACTGCACCATTGCTTTCACTATAAAGAATTACTTAGACACCATCCCAAATAAATTACCTTCAGACTAAAATCCAACAACATTATTAAAATGAACAATCAACTGGCTGCTTTTGATTGGTCCCCCCCCCTATTCACTATATCAGACCCTAAAGAAACAGCCAATATCCTCACGTAGACACCTGGAACTACAAGAAAAAAAATATTTCCAATATTTGGAAGGCTGCTTCTGCCCCACCCCAAAAATAAATAAATAAATAAATGTCTAATTGGAGAACTGAAGCATCTGTTCAAACTAAGAGATGAGGTAGGGCATCAATGGAAACGCAACTCCTCCCCGCAGATTTGTACAAAATTTGCCACTTTTACCAAACAGTTAATTTAGAGGCACAAATGCAAGTACTACAAAGCCACACAACGTTCAGTCCAATGAAAACCAAAAAAGAAAATGCAAGGGGATCAACTAAATCACAGGCTGCAAATTCCAGCAAAATCCTAACTCCCCGAAGAACCCAAAATTCAATCTCAACTGCAAAGACATCCTAAACAAAATCAGCAATCTACCCCAGATCAATAACAACACTCAGAGAGCACTTCTCCCACCCTCACAACTTCACACATCCCATCATTCTACTTAAAAATAAATAAATAAATACAAACAACTTAACAAAGAACCAGGTGATACCCCCAGGTTCTAAAATCCTGGTCCCCTCCTTCATTCAGCTCTAGAAAGACCTCCTCACCATTCCAATTACTCACCACTACAGTCACTGTTGGACTAAAAACATCATGCTCTCATATGGGAAACCATGTTAACTAAGCTAATTACAAAACAACAGAGCACAGAAAATCTAGCACGTTATCCGCCAGTCTTTACAAATGATATGCTAGAAAAATGTGAGAAAAAATAATTGACAATCAAAACAATGCATACATAAAACCATATCATCTCCTGTCCAGAAAACACCATGAATTCTTGGCAAGACACATCAACATGACTTTCCTATGTTACCTAACTGATGAATATTGTTGAATGAAAATTGTTATTTTTACTATTTTTACTAATTGTATCTTTTTAAACTGTAAAAGTATAATATTATAGTGGAGCTTTTCTCCTCGGGCCTCTGCTGAAAATGGACATGTATCCAGCCAGACTAGCCCGGTTAACAAATGTAAAATAAATAAATAAATAATAAATGAATTCCTAATCAGCATTAACAAACGATGTCTCCCAGGAGCAGTCTCCATAGACCACACATTCTTATTTGACAAATTAAAACAAATTGGCCTTAGTAAAAACTGCCAGTTTATGGTTTAATGACTTCCTCACAAGAGGCACCTCAAAATGAAAATAGCCTCCAAAATTTCTGAGGCAACACCATTACCCTAGCATTCTTGTTCTGCTTCAGTTTTATCAATAAACTAACTTAAAACCATCCATGCATACCCCTGATCCTATTTGCAGATGACAGGGTCACTTTCTGATCCAACAAATCCCAACCTGTAATGCAAACACAATTACAAGATGACCAGCACACACTTAATCAGTGGCTCATCCAACATACCTTAATGCTCATCCCCTCAAAAACTAAATCTATGTTCTTTGACTGATATCCAGAACTAGCCAAATCATGAAATCCCTTAATATCAAAAATAGAAGCAAGTTCATTATAGTAATTACTACCACCTTCAAATACCTAGGAATATGGCTTGAACAGTCCCTTAACTTCCAATGTCACATAGAAAAACACCTAAGAAAATCAAGCTGTCTCCTATTTTTAGACCAAGAAAATTCTCTACCTATCTATTGAGTCCACCTTCAGCTGCAATAGTCAAAGGTCCTGTCTCAACTTTAACCTGGACTTTCCATAATAGTTGCAGCCTTCAAGAAAACGGACTTCCATCTTAGAGACCATCTGAAATAAAATCTACCATTTTATCTCTAATTCTCAACCCCGGCAACATCAGAGCTTGCCCCCCTCAAAAGCCAGGTTGCTACTAGTACAACATAAAGCAGCCATCCTACTTGGTTCAGTACTGTATAAAACCCTCTTCCCAAAACTTTCTTCTTCACCCAAATATAAACTTCCAGCAAAATCTACTTCCACTACATTGAAACCTCTATCATGCCAGCCCAACACTGCAAGTACCACAAACTAAGCACCACTGCAGACACTATGCATTTTCCACTTATGCTCCCTTCCCAATGCTTTGAAAGACCTTCAACGTTAGCTGAATACAGATGCCACCAAAGAACACCTCCTTACACAAGTGCAGTGCAGATGCTCATGGGCAGGGCACATTACATACAAAACCACTATCCCATTTCTCTATTTCTTTACATACTTTGGCCACCTTGCAGCATTTACATCCATAGATAATTACTAGGCTATGTCCACCTCCCACCATTTATGTCCATAGGTAATTACTAAGCTATTAATCTGTGAGGATCACAGGAGGACAAAATAACCCAGAAGCAGGTAGAACAAGATAAGTTTGAGACATTTACTCATTGCCCCTAACCACAAAGCACATAGGTGCTAAAACAGAGGTGAATTCTCAGTTTCCCAGCCAGTCATCCAAAATAAATTGAATAGGGTAAGAGAAGAATCAGACGATGGTTCCATAGAAGAGCTATTCTGTGTGATACATACCTATCCTTCCAACACATTTACTTTATGATACAAAGGAAATTGGGATCCCTTGAACAAATATTCATACTATCATTGGGTTTGTGAGTAAGTAATAGGTCTGACATAATAAGATCTGTTGAGGCCCTACACATGAGGCAGAAGTCGCCTCTTAGATCCATGTAAGGGTACTGAACAAAATAGCAAAACTTCGAGATGGTTTTTACAGTTTTTGCAATCTAAGCCCTTGATTATTTTAGTCAGAAAGCATTATGGTCCCTCCAGTCGTGGCAAGTGTTTACACAGGTACATAAAGATTGGGGCATTATATCCACTGATCAGCCTGTTGATAGCCAAGTACAGTAGAATATTTATATCCCTCAGTTTGGATACCATACACTCAGATATAAACTGTGCAATGAAAAGTAACTTTCTTATAATAGTGGCTATACGGTGATCAAAGGACAGTTCATTGTCAACACAGGTTCTCAGATCCCTGTCAATGTTATCAATGTAATAGTTACAAAGGAAGTTATGATTGTTGAAGAATACAATTATACCTTCCATAGAATTTAGTTTTAATATGTGATTTTGACATCATCCACTACCTTGAAATAGGTCCTCTTGGAGAATTTAGGTGTCCTCTGGGAGTTTATGATGACACACCAAGTTTATAATCATCTGCAAACTTGGTCAGCCATAAACCCTTAATATCTGCTTGACCACTGAGAAGTAAACACCAAAGTTGCCCAAGGACTGAACATTGGGGTGCATGACTAGTGGCAGTTCTTTTGAAGGAGGTAAAGCCACTTACCCTAATTTCTTAGGTTCTATTTGTGATCCAGTTTGCTATCCAATAATTACATATGGTTTTACATTTAGCTTGGAGAGTGCATCTACAATACCTGCATATGGGATGGCATCAAATGTTAGGAATGTGGTCTGTACTGATTTGTCCTCATCCACTGCTACAGTACCCTTATCAAAGAAGTTGACCAGATTAATTAGAGAGGATCTGCCTTTGATTATTCTGAAATGGCTTTGGTCGAAAGTATCTTGGCATAATGGTAAGGTGCATAGCTTATAAGCACAGGGTTCAGGGTTTGAGTCTCACATGGGATAATTGGCTTGGCTTAAAATGGCCCACAAGGGTAGTTAGCCTAGTAGTAATACTATCCAAGTAGCTAAATGGGTAGAGTGATGGGCTAAAGCTTCGTAGATCTTGGTTTTGAGTCCCCAGCAGCAATAAGAGTTTGTAGGTTACCTGAGGCTTTATATATTAATTCCATAATGATCCTTATCATAACTTTAAAGAAGAGGATGAACAGGCTTATGGGTCTATAATTACTTCGCTCTGTTGACACTCTGCTGTTGGGAAAGGGGATGTTTTTTGCTGTCATCCATTTATCTGGCATAATGCCTGTTTAACAGCTAGTATTGAATAACTTCCATACGGGGTCTAACAAGTCATGCTTCAGGCTAACCAGTATTTATCCTGATATGCTATCTGGCCACAAAGAAGTAGTGTTCTTGGCCATAGATTGTGCCTTGAGGACTTGTTCTTGGGAGAATTGAGGTTGGTTGTATATGCAGGTATGTGATTTAGGAATACAGGAGCAGAGAGAGAGTAAAGTTTAAACTAAATTTGTCTGCTTGTATCCTATGTTCTTTGCATCTAAGTAAGTGGTATCCTTTACTGTCAACTCTGCATAGTGCTAGGCATTGTTTCTGAAATTTCTAACATAGTTAAAGAAGGCACTATGTTTGTCCTTTGTCTGTTTGGCTAATTTTACTTCATATCTGTCTGTGGTTGATTTGATCAGGGTCCAGAAGTCCTTGTTCAGTTTACCAACAGCATTATGGGTGTTTTGAGAGTAAAATTTATTTTCACATGCAATGAGTTTTTCCTTTTATTATATATATAAAGCCTTGGGGATCCACAATAACAGTTATTTTTAAATTTGCCACTGTATTTTTTTTTTGGGGGGTGGGACAGATGAATCTATGCAGCTACTTACATGTGCAAATAATTTGACAAAAGGATTTCACATAAGCAGCGGGGTCAGCAAGATGGAAGGGGCTTTTCAATTTATGTATTAGCAGATTCTTCCAGCTTCACTCTTAAGGTGAATGTTACTGACTTGTGGTCCGAATGAGAAGGAAATCACAGCTGGCAAGCAGGAACATTGCCCCATGTTGGTAAGGACCAAATCCAAGATTTTATCACACAGTGGTTGGGTGAGGACTAACTGGTCTAGATACATTTCTGAACACACGTTTGAAGATGTATATCTCCCAGTTAATGGAAGGGTGGTTAAAGTCACCTTAGAGAACGGTATTTGGCTTAATACATAGGGACTTCATACTGGTTAGGTAGGAGGTATTGATTGACAGCACTATACATGGGGTTCCTATAGTCAGCTATGATATAATAACATTTTTTGTTAATAAAAAGTTCAACACGGAAGAGTTCCTGGTCATTATCTTGTTTAATGAGTCTGGAGGTGAAACGTCATTTAAGAATATGGATATATCATCTTTATCACTTTCATCTAATGCAGTGGGCCTGAATATGTGGTAGGCATTGAAACCCTGCACTGGTAGAGTGCTCTCATTGTAGGGAGCAGTGGTGTTTGTTACGGCTACTAGCACTGAGCAGCAGTTCAGGTCTAACTTTTATGTTATCCAGATTCTGTTTTATGTTGGAAGCTTTGAAAAACTAACATTGCCTGAAACAAGCACCATGGCTGTAGACAATATACAAAAGCCTTGTGGAGGTAAAGGTGCAGGCCATACCTGGTAAAGCAGGTAGGACTGTTTACCATCTCCTCCTAGGCTGCTACATACTGTATCCCCTTAGAATGACACCAGAAGCTAAGACAGTTGGTGAAATCAACACTCTTTTGTTCATTTTGCAACATTATTGTTGGAAATGATAGAACGCTATTCAAAGCTAGGTTCATACGTGCCTTAGATACATATTCTGAGAGCTCCATCATGTCTCTCTTATAGTCCAGGGAGGTACATCTGAAGTCATTTACACCCATGAACATTATGACTATCCCATACATACTAGGATGCACTCTTAACCTTCCTGCTTTGTGTCTCTCTCTTCCTTTGCCTGTCCTTACCCTCTCGTATGCCACTACTGGATAGGCATTATTTTAGTCAAGGCAGGGATCACAATTATTTTATAGGCATGTATTGAAACAGCACATATTGAAGTATTGGTACATTTATTTTTCTCTAAACCAAGTATTGTACTATTTTGCTTTGAATGCTGGTGCCATTTTTTACTGTCTATTGTGATATTTATTCAGTCTTTGGATTTGGAAACATCTTTACTTTTTTCTCTATTCCTAACAATGTTTTATTCTTATTTCATAAGATTGCTTCACCCACGCTGTGCCTGCAAATGGTCCAATGAGATTAGCGCATCACTCCAGTCAACAAGCTTATGTAAGCAAATAAATAACGAAGCAATATGCTCCTTTATTATCATGCTATGACAAAACAAAGGATTGATGTGTTAAATGGTATTACTTTGCAAGAAATGCCGATTATGTTCATTTATATTAAAATTAAGTTGCACAGCATCTGTAGGATATCATTGCAAAGCTTTAAATGCATATTTGTTTAGTTTGAAAACTTTAGGTTATGATAAATTTGTTAGCAAAATAGTGTGTTAACTTTTCTTTATTTAGATTAAATAATTAGAAATTTATATAACTTTTATTTGTACTATACATTGAAAAAAAGGTTTTCTGGTTGACTATAGTTGCATTAAAAAGTACTTCAAACAAAACTTAGTAGTGACTTATTAGTTTAAGTTACATTTTACAAAACTTTTATTAACCAAATGCTGGACCCTCTACTGTTTGGTATATACACCACCTCTATGACAATGTTCAGGAGGAACCTGGACGAGTGGATGGTGTACCATAAATTCTTACTGGTGATAGCACCCACAACCCTCCTGGACATGAGCAGTCATCATTAAATGCAATTGTGGGTATTAACTATCATTTCTATGCTATTACACTGGGATGAAACGTCTAGGCTTAAAATGACCTTTGGGTCGATAGCTTAGTAATGTCCTATGATCCTATGATTAGCTTAGTGGGATGGTTGAATAACCTTTTTTTCAGCCATGTCCCAGGCTATGAGCAACAAATAAAAAAAAATCTTTCCATAACAGATTACCTACAAAATATATACAGAGGAATTATGTAGCACTATGGTGACATATATTATCTGTAAGATGTTCATATAAAGTAGTATTGATGAGATAACTTTATAACTTTCACACTTTTAAGATTATACAAAGTAAACTTTTATTTGACAGAAGAGTGTGCATTAAACTATTATAGTTTTGAGGTTACTTTGGAATTTGTACTAACATTTCAAACATATTGACTAAAGTACCTAGTACAGATGACTCCCCAATAAACTTTTACATAATGGGGATTAAGAGCTGACAATGATTGTTGGCAACTTTTGATCCAGATATGATTTTACAGTTTATAAATATTGTTTTTAAATCTTTTTTCTTAATATCTGGATAAGACGTCCTAGCCGATTTTTATAGTTAAGCCTAAGAAGGGTCTAGGTGATTTCATTTTAGAATCAGTATAGACTATAGAAGGGCATATTTAGGCTGTATTATAGTGTATTTTGTATATATATATATATATATATATATATAGCCGATTTTTATAGTTAAGCCTAAGAAGGGTCTAGGTGATTTCATTTTAGAATTAGTATAGACTATAGAAGGGCATATTTAGGCTGTATTATAGTGTATTTTGTATATATATATATATATATATATATATATATATATATATATATATAGCCGATTTTTATAGTTAAGCCTAAGAAGGGTCTAGGTGATTTCATTTTAGAATCAGTATAGACTATAGAAGGGCATATTTAGGCTGTATTATAGTGTATTTTGTATATATATATATATATATATATATATATATATATATATATATATTTACTATGGTAATTATACACAGTGTTAGCTTTACTATGTGTTGAATTCCAGTAATTACAATTTAAACATTTGTTCAGAGTTAAGCCTTTTAAATGTATTTCATGCAACTCAAATCAGATACTTATTCCTTTAGTTTTCAAACGAAAGGCCCAAGTTGCAATAATTTTACTTCCCTTATCATAAGATTTTAGAGCAAGGATAAATTTTTAGAACACACCACCCTTTACCACAGCAGGAAAAAGAACTATGGGGAGAACTCAGGGACTCCGAGGACGAGAACATTTCCACACCACATAGACAGGGGAAGTAAGGTACAAACACAGGCAAAACAAGACAGCGAGGAAGGAGACAGAACAACTGGTAGTTTACACACCAGAACTGGAAGGCAAAATTGTTACCCACAATGATTTTAATTATAGTCATTTGACTATTGAACCTGGACACTTTTCATTGTTTGAAAAGGGTTTTAAATTTGTGCCATCTAATAAAGTTAACACAACAGAGGTTATTGTTGACTTAAAACTCTTTATAAGGAAGTTGTACTTGGCAGTTATGTATAACAACAAAGGAATATCCTTGGGGACGGACTCTGTTATAAAGAAGAGTCTATTTGAAAAGGCATGCACAAGACACCTTTATACCCTCTCTAGGGACAAACACAAGTGTTTTTTTCAACTTGAATAGGGACAAGCGTACTATACTCGAGTGTCTCAGAAAATGCAAATCTGTACAAGTTATAAAGCTAGATAAAGGGGGTAGAGTGGTTTTTAATGGATCAAATAGATTATGTTAGTAACATTTTTGAGATGTTGCAGGATGATACTAAATATACCCCTGCCTCAAGAAATTAAAGTTTGCCTACCAAATGATAGATTTATTCTTGGATGATGCGTTTACACAAGGGTATTATTTGTGCTGAAACCAGGGAATTCCTTTTGCTCAAGTTGTGTTGGGTATTCCAAAAACACATAAATATATATATTACACCCACCTTTCAGACTAATTGTTTCTGCACAAGGTTTGAAGATATACCCCCTTGGAGTTTACATTGTTAGAAAATTGAAAAATGTTTTGGGGGCACACATCACATCCTAAGGGACTCGTGGGACCTTCTGGGGAAACTAACGAATAATTTTTGGAGAGACAATATTAGTTTTGTTACTAATGATATTATTAATCTCTTTACAATTATTCCCCCATGACAAGGGACTAGAATTTTTTTTCATGATGCCCTTATTGAATCTGAATGCTTGGAAAATAGAGATATAAAAATTTTGGTGGAACTTATGGCATTAGAGTTAAAGAACAACTTTCTATTTTTTGAAGGCGTTTTCTACATGCAGGTTAAAGTGGATGCCACGGGGCAGCTTGAGCCCCCATTTATGCAAAGCTTGTTTTTTTTTCCAATAAACATCTTTTTTAAATTATCACATATGCTATAGGCAATCTTACATTTATATAAATGAAAAACAACACTGACACCACTTTAGATGCAAACATACATCAGACACCATTAAAACAACTGTAGTTGCAAACATTATACATCACTTATAATCTATCCAGTGATTGTCAGTTAAGAATCATATGGCTCATTCAAATCCTGCTTATTAAACCTCTTTCCTTCTCTGCATATATTATTCCCACAATTCCTATTTTTTCCTATGTAGATTTCTCCTTCTCTTTTCTAAATATCCCAATTCCAGTTGTTCTATCTCTGTCCTAATAAAGTTGGTTTAGACTTTAATTTCTATTTTCTAGTAGTTGTTTTTTTGGCAGCCCCCATAATTATACTCAGCAAGACTTTACTGTATCAGAGCTCAAAAAATCATCTCCAAGTTAATTTATTTTATTTATTTATTTATTTATTTAACATTTGTTGACCGGGAAAGTCCTACTAGGTTCCACAGATCCTGTTTTCAGCGGAGGCCCGGGGAGAAATGCTCCAGAAGTCAATTAATCCAATTTGCTCACCCAGCATTTCCAACACAATGGTCCACAAGGAATCATTATGGCCAGATCACTACACACCCCAAAAATTTACCTGCCACCTCTTCCCTGCTTATCACACCTCAAATCTTTGCTATCCACCTGAGGAAAATTTCTTTGGATTCTACTTAAGGTATATCATGCAATATTTTATATGCTCTACTAATTATTCCTTTTTTAATGGCAGCTTCTGTTTTAAATTCTATTAAAAACTCTACCAGTGCTGGTCTTTCATTTAAGAGGCCCTGTTATGCTCAGTTGGGAAAGACAATTTGTCTGACATTCACCCTTTCACTCACATTGGACCTTCTACAGTAGATATTTATTATTTGGCAGAAAAAATACAGCAAATTGAACAATTTTTAAGCTACATTTCGAGTGCTACTATGTTTTTGACATTTATAGACAAACGCATGTTCCACACTTTTCATTACTTGGATGTCAGTGTATTAGTTGATAAAAAACAGTCCATTTCTTCTTTATACAGAAACAATATATTTTCCAGCTCTTATTTGCATTAAAAATATTACGAAATCTCATTAAGGGCCAGTTAGTAAGGGCAGCTAGAATTGTATCCAGTGATGATTTGTTTTTGAAAGAAATGGACAAAATGAAGTCTATGTTTTCAGAGAGAGGATAACAAAAGGATTTACTTTGCACAGTATATCACAGGGGATCTAGGACTATTGAACGAACATTCAATAGTCTGAATCCACAATCACTGAACACACTTTAATAAAAGCACTTTCACTGAAAAAGCACTTTCGTTAAAGTGCGTTAAAAATAAATAAATAAATAAATCTACTTTTATTCAGGAGGGCAAGACCCCCCTGCACCCCCCCCCATGTGTGGCACTGTGCCCCCCATCCCCTACTTTAATATTCTCACTCTTCGAGATTGCACTACAGTGAGGAAAAGGGAATATTCCCTTATCCGCACCGTAGTACAATCTCCGCAACAGTCATTCCCCAACGACTCCCTCTAGTTGCAGGCATACTTCCACGAAAGAGCTTTTCTGGTAAAAAGCATTTTTGTGAAAGTATGCCCGGCTGTTTGTGCTTGGGTGAAAAGTTCCTTCGGGGATCAGTACCAACCCCATCACAAGATAGTCAAAGGAAGGGGTGTTAAATACACCCCACTTTTGGGAAATTTCAAGGGTACAGATACTTTTTAATTCATAAAATAGGGTTCCCAAATTCCAGAAGTCAATGGAATTACATATAACCATACATTTTCCCTTGAGAAAAACATTATTAACAAAAACTGGTCCGTATTAAAAATAGATAATGACGTTTTTCAAACTGTTTGAAATATTTCTCAATTAATACAAAAGAATAACTTTAATGTTAAGAAAATTTTAGAATGTGACAGAGTGGAAGCACCAAAAGGAACACAATGATGTGGAAGGTGTAATTTTTGTTCCTGTTTTGTAAACTACGAAGATATAGTGTTGAGAAACCATTGTGCTACTAAAATAACCTTTGTGAGAGGAAATTGTGAAACCAAAGGGCTAGTGTATATAAGTATTTGTAAAGAATCTCAGGCATATTATGTTGGCAAAACAGTAAGGACATTAGCTAAAAGAACATATGACATTAGAAAAGGAAACACTAGCAACGCTCTATACAGACTTTCCCTAGTCTGTGTTGGCTACACCAATTTGAAGTTTGGAATTGTAGAAGTGGTGGATCTGAGTGTTAGAGGTGGCTAGTAGGAAAACCGAGAACCAGTATGGCAAATTTAGTCAGAGGCCACAACACTTCCTGGATTAAATGAAAATATCTCAATTCATCCCTGTGTTAAAAATGAGGGCTGCAAAGCTATAATTACTTATGGCACCAGTCAGCTTTATTTTTGGTCCCTTAAACAATCGCCAATTTTCTTGGTTTGCATTCACATCATATTCTTATATTGTAACTTTTCCAAGGTTTTTATATATATTTGTTTTTTGTATGTATTTCACATTCTACAAATGTTATTTTATTATGAGTGTTACTTTAACATTTTAATCCTATCTATAATATATTATAGTTTAAAAGCTTCTAAAGTTTTTATATAAAGATTTTAAATGTATTTTTTGAAATGTATTTTCAACGGTCCTTTAAATGTTTCTGTTTTATTCAATTCACTTGTTTATTTGTCTAATTATATTCATTTAACTATGTTTATTGAATGATTGATGAATTAATGAACAACTGTATTTAAACTAGTGATTTTTAACTGTACAACATATTCTGATGAAGTCCCGAGTTGCTGGGATGAAATCACTCAACAATTGATTATGAGTAAATCGCCACTGAATTCTTGAATTTGGTCATTTTGCATTGTGCAGCAGCTGTGCATTGATATTTTCTGGTTTCCTAGTATTGCCTGTAATGATGTGGACCTCCATTTGTTGTTTACTAGTATTTTTTTGGTTGCACAGTTAACACACTGGTTGGGTTCTTAAATGCTGAATGTAACCATTGCACACCAACCCCCCTTGGGTGTTACCATGCAAAAGAGTGAGGGGGAAATGGAGGGAAAAATGTGTAGGTCACAAAAAGTCATAACTTCCCCAATGGAAGCTGGCTGTGAGACGTGCCTGGATGCCACAGCCACAGCTTGATTCAAAGTTAAGGAGTAGCTGACTGACCTGGCAATGAATGGGGTAGAGGAGTAGGCCATAGGATGATGCAGGGAAGTAAAAAAGAGCTCCAGAAAGATAAGACCCTATATGCTAATGGGTATAATCTTAATATCAATAAGATTTTTTCAGATAAAATCTGTGAAATTACTAAAGGTGCTTAACTTCATACACATTGTTGAAATAACAAATTTTTACCCATCTTAAAGTCCTGTACATCGTACAGGTATTTTACAGCCTATGGAGTTGCAATCTCTGCCTCCCTTACACAGTCTGAAATGAAACCATTGTTTCAGACCTACAGTACAACCATAAGTCCAAGGGTGACATAAACACCTGCTCAAACAATCGTAATCTCTTCTACAAGATAGTCAAAAGAAACACTAAAATCAAAACCAATAAATATGTAAAAGGTCGAGTCTTCTGTGATGTAGTAAAAATTATTTAATCCACAAACAGGCAAAAATTTGCACTTTCGTCTTGAGCACAAGACTTCATCCTTTTTACTACACCATGGAAGACTGGACCTTTTACATATCTTCTACAAGATAAACAGAACATGTTGGTGTGACAGCTATGTATCACAGAGAATTCCACTTTTCGGGAAACTTTTTTCTCCACATGAAGCAACGTATGTCTCTCACTCTAAGTATAGTCTGGACAACTAAATGGGAAATCCCAAATTTGCCTCTGTTCTAGCAATTTTTTTCCCTTAGAGGTGGAGCAACATGTAAATGTTTGCCTGACTCTGAGCTATTTGTACTTAAATTACAAGAGCTCTGGGTTATTTGTACATACAATACAAGGGCTACAAAATTCTCAAGGAACAATAGCCTATCAAGCACCTATGGACGTATGGAAGGGAATGGTCTTTGGAACCAATTTTGCAATTTGCTGAACTTACAAGATTCAACAAAACAATTTTGAAAGTCAAATGTATAGAAGTTTGGATATGCCTAGATAATGCTAATTGAGTTAATCTCTTCCAAAATATGGGTTTGTTTTTAGAAAAAAAAAAACATGTGTACATGTGTGTTTTGAATAGCTATACTCACTCGTGCATGGTATGGTAATTCCTTGTTATTCTGTGACTGACATTTAGGTACTGTCCACAATATTCCTAGCTGCCTCATCAATGACTAGTATATCAGTACCCACTTAGTGAAAGTATGCGGTCATGGAGTATATGTACATATATATATATATATATAACAGCCAGGGTAGCTCAGTCGGTAGAGCATCAGACTCTTAATCTGAGGGTCCAGGGTTCGAGCCCCTGCTTGGGTGTGTGTTTCTTTATAAATAGGACATGCTGGAGGGACAGATTCATAACCCAGAGGCTCCCTTCACTCTGGAATAAAATCCCAGTCCAGGTTAGGCAGAGTCCCTCACTGACTCTCTTCAAGAGGAATCTTGATGAGTGGATGGGAGATCATAGATTTACCCCGGGTATCACTTCTGTGTCACTGTTAGACAGAGGCACAGTATACTAACCTCGAAAAAGGGCATAGCAAAATAAATATAAAATGGGTGGCGAAAGCCAAACACATTCTGGCTAGGCTTATAAATGCCCTAGGGCAGATAGCCTAGTATGAACCTATGAACCTATATATATATATATATATATATATATATATATATATATATATATATATATATATATATATATATACTGCTTGAGGATGCATACATATCAACAGTGTGTACAGATATACTGTGTGTGTGTGTGTGTGTGTGTGTGTGAGAATATTGGATATTTTTGTATAGTGGCTGCTTTTTTGTGTTGTGAGTAAATCACTGAGTGTATGGTGTAATATGTTTGCAGGCATTTTGAGTGAGTGAATGCAGGCAGTATGTGCATGTCAGTGATATTCAGGAATGAGTTCTCAAGTGTTGCAGTGAGTATTCAGATCAAAAGATGTGTCCTTATCATTGAAGTTTTGAGTGAATATATGACTAGGCTTTGCAAACATCATCACAGATCGATGGCGTAGTATGAACATAAGAACGTATGAGTGCTTCAGTATATTGAGTGCACTGGGAGGCAGTATATATGGGAATTGATCATGGTATGTGCTGGTTGAGTGGAAGGGTCAGGAGTGTGCAGATGTGAAAGTGTATGCTGTCATGAGAATGTTGTTATGCGATATCTGTGTTTTTGGTCTGAAGAAAGGTGTTGTGACTGTGTGTTTGGTGAGAAGTGAATGAATATTATGAAAGTTGCATGTTTTTCATGTTGGTTGTATATGTTTTTGGGGTGGGGTCTTGCTCTCTATGATATAAATGTTTGGTATCTCTGTATTTTAAGCTATGTGGGTGTGGCAGTGTGGTTCAGTTTGTGTCTGAGAATGTGTGATTGTGCACATGTTTGTGTTTACAAACGTTATCATGATTAATAGATCAGTCAATGATTTTGCTACGTTGATATGTTTTTTTTTTCAGATAGGTGGCTGTTAATTAGACTGCTGTCAGGATTTAGGCTCCTATCCTGATATACTCACACAGGTAGTGCCTCACTCTGAGTTACTTCTCATGCATAATGACTTCTGCCTTTCCAGCGTAGTTAGATTCTTTGCTTTGAGTTAAAATATATTAAATAATTAATTGAAATAGCATTTTTGTATTTTGTACAATGTATTAATCCCATTTAAACTAAGAGTCATTTACAAGGGATACCTGGAGAGAAAACCGTTCACCTTTCGTAACTCAAAAACTTTCTAGCTAGCACTTGGACTTGCCACCGCAAACTCACCCTCTGGACTTCTTAGCCTCAACTTTCACTGTCCACAACTGCTTACTCTATCCTGTCTGCACAACCTCACTTCTACTGATCTCCCTTTCATACCTGTCCTCCCTCCCCTCTCTCATCCTTCCTTTCTAAATACTTCCTCTCTGGTCAATCAGCTTTCTTCCTTCTCTGTTACTCCCATCTATCAAATCATAATCCTGATAAACTCCACTAAACGCATTAAAATGCTTACTTAGTCCCTGTTTACGCAATGTAGTCATGTTTCTTTATACTCTACCTTACTAAATCCATTTCCTCTAATAAGTCTTCTTCTGCCATGTATAATGAAAACTAACTTGTAAATATCTTGAGAGTTCACATTGTCATTAGTTAACAGTGATGAACTGCTCTAATTATTGTATCATATTCATTTCTTATTGTTTGTTGTATGATTATGTACTATACTAGTGATTGTAGCATTTTTAATTTTATGTATAATTGTAGAGCTATTTCAATTTTTGTAGGATTTTCAATTTTTATGAATAATTCTGGAGCTTTTCTCCTTGGGTCTCCACTGAAAAAGGGCAATAGCTCAGACGGACTCTCCCAGTCAACAAATGTCAAATAAATAAGTAAGTAAATTATACAAAAGCCAGTTAATCTATGATACATGTTGCTGTGATATGGGTAGAAGGCAGAGTGGTCAGAGAAAATCCTACAGGAGACTGGGAAAAAATGAAAAATGTACCAGACAGCATTCAACAGATGAAAAGCTTTAGACCAGGCAGGGAAATGGCAATAGCCACTGTCCACTTATGGGCTATAATGGCAAACACTGGACCTTGCATAACTGCAAGTTAGAAAAAGGAAGTCATGTTATTGAATAAGTAAAGTTATTTGTTGCTTGGTAATCATTTTGTTTCTTCTTTTTTTAACCTTTCACTTCAGCATTATTTTTGTTTCAGTTTAGAAGAGATAGATACATAATTAGACAGACAGCTTGGCAGATAAACAGACACACAGATGGTTAGCTAAGTTGATAGCCATGTAGACAGACAGACAGGTACATAGACTGAGTAGGTTGCTAGATTAGAAAAATAATTGACTAACCATGTAATTAGTTTCTCGGGTGGGGGTGGTGGGCTCTCTCATGAACATCCTGACTCTGATTTTTATTTTAAAAAGTTTAGAGTGTAGGGATTAAGGGAGTGCCCGTCCTTTTTTATTTATTTATTTATTATTTATTTATTTCCAGTTTGATTACCAGGGAAGTCCACTGGGCCCAAATGACCCATTTTCAGTGGAGGCCTGGGGAGAAAAGCTTCAAGATAGATTATAAAATTTAGTTACAAAGATACAAAAGTGCAAAACATACTTTATATAGTACAGTTACAAATAAGTAAATTCAATGTCACGCATAGTTAACAAAATTCATTGTGGGTGGTCTTGTGGGTTATACAGTATCATTTGAGCAAGCACTCTTATGTGTTAGGTGTGGAAACATTTTACATACATACATTTAAGTAACTGTGGATACACTTTACATGCACACTTTTAAAGTAAGAAGCTGTTTGCAATATTTACAAAGTTGAGTTGTGTGATAAGTAGCTATAATAGATGCAGAGAGCTTAGATACACTCATAGGAAAATAGCTATATAGATTATAGACAGCTTAGGAACCTGAGAGAGAACCCCCTGGGGGCATATACTTGGAATGATTAGGTGGAGTGAAGGCAGGTACATTTCCAGTTAGTAGACAGGTGTTTCAAAAGCTGGGTTTTGAAGTTTTCTTAGTTTTTTATGGTTCTTAGAGTGGAAGGAAGAGAATTCCATGTCTTGCCTAGTGAACAAGAGAGGAGAAGTTGGCCAGCTGGACATTTGGGTTTGTGGATAGCAATTAAGTTCTGATGTTCAGATCTGAGAGTTCTGTTGGGGGTGTAAGGGGGAAGGATATTTGTTAGAGCTGGACATTTTGTTGGTTGAAATACAAGTCTGTGTGCAGTGGTGAGTTGGAGGTAGTCTATGTAATTTGGGAGTTCAAGCCAATTTAGGGATAGTAGGGTAAGGCAATGATGGGTAGAAGTTTTGGATTTTATGGCAAATTTAGAGATTTTATTGTAGCAGTTTTCTAGTTTGGAGGTAATAGAGGAGGACAGGTTGGTTAGGAGAGGGGCTCTGTATAATATGGAAGGAAGAAGATAAGTTAAGGCCAGAGTTTGCCTAATAGAGTAGGAAAGAAAGTGATTGTTCCTGTACAGCATACCTAGCTTTTGGTGGGTTTTCTTAATATTTAGTTAAATATGGATATCAAACTTGAGCTGTTTGTCAATAGTAATGCCAAGTAGTTTAGCTGAAGGAATGACTTCTATAGGTGAGTTGGTTTGACTAAGGACTTTGAAAGCATTTTTGTCATAGGAGAAAATCTTTGTAGGAGGGAATAATAGAATTTTTAATTTATTTGCTTTGAGAGAAAGGTGGTTTTGGCGCATCCAGTTTTCGGTTGTTGAAAAAGCAGTTTGGGTTTTAGTCAGAAATTCGGAGAGTTGTGAGGCAGAGAAGACTAAGGTTCAATCGTCTGCATATTGAATGATTTTGGCATCAGAAATAGCAGTGTGAAAGTTATTGATGAAGATATTAAAAAAGCAAATGGCTTTTACAAATGGAATTAATAAAAAAATATACTTGATAAGTTGCTTACATGGCCACTTAATTTAAATGTCAAATATTAAAATTTAAGCAAATAAAGAGATGATGCACTATCAGAATCTTGCAGTAATTTTCAGCCGTAATTTGCAGTAACTTCTCACAGCAGAAACACTTTGTCTTTTATTTTGGTAACTGGAAACCTTGCACCTGGGGGATGTATGGGATAGCAGTCTGGATTTTCTCATTGTTTGGTTCCTGTTTCATCTGTAAGGATGCCTAGCTAGCCCTCCAGCCTCACTGGACAAGTGCATCTCTGAATAACCAAAAGATTCCATTTTTGCCTTTTCTGGCCAGGAAGATTCAAACTTTACCCGGCAGGTGACTAGACTAATAATGTAACAATGAGCAAGGATGCGTACTGCTAATACTTTGAAAGGTATTTGGAAAATTAAAAAGTAAATAAAAAAACAAGACAATGAAGTTGTAATACTGGGAAAATCATTATGTTCTTGCTAAATGTTCCCTTTTTTAGTAACAGTGTTTCTTTTACACACCGATACTATGGTGTTAAGCCACTACAATGTAAAATTTTTAGTAAGATTTACTCGCAAAACCTATTAACTTAATTAATATGATTATCTAAGCATTCATAAAAACAAGCAACTGTACAGGAAAAGTTTTTATTTAGTTAACAATTTGCATTTTGCATATGAATGTTAATTATCCTCAGGCCTGACTTCGCAAATTTAAAAAAACATGCATATCCCTTGAGTTCAGACTATGTTAACAAATGGAGTGAGACACCTACTACCTGACCTCATTAATCAGATCATATCATCTTCTACTTCCTCAGTTAAAAACAATACACATACCTCCACTATGCATGATGCATGTTGAATAACAAGCCTGTAGTAGCACAAAGATGCTCTCCCAGGACATTATGCCATCTTGGAGTACATTAAATTAGCTCATCTATTTATGTATGTATGACCAAGGATCTGCTGAGAGCACCAAGACAGGGCAGTTCCTTTTCCTAATTTTCCATTTTTTATTTGTATATCCTGAATCACCAGCTCAGCCAAATAATAATTTTTACTGTCAATTCACTGAAGGATGTCTAATACACTTCCTTTGAATGGATAAGTGGATAACCATTAAGGTATATTTCTACACCTCATCTACCACTGTACCAAGGGCGCCCGCAGGCAGGTGCAATGGGGTGCACTTGCACCCCCCTGGAATCAGCTGACTAGTTAATGCTATAATTTAAAAAAAAGTTGTTTTTTTTTTTTTAGTGCATTCTTCTTTAAAAAGAAAGAAGTCCGTGCTGATATCATGCGTTCTTTTTTAAGAAGTCCAGTCATGGGCATGCTGACATCATCGCTCATATTTACAAGTTTGCGAGTGGGAACTCACATGGACGGTTTCGCAAGTGGGAGGAAATGAGCGGCAACTGAAATGGACAGATTCGCAAGCGGGAGGAAACGGACGGAAGATGGGACAATTTCAGAGTGTGTGTGTGTATGTGTGTGTGTGTGTGTGTGTGTGTGTGTGTGTGTGTGTGTGTGTGTGTGTGTGTGTGTGTGTGTGTGTGTGTGTAATGCCCCAGGTGTTACATGGTGGTGGGTAGAGAATAAAGCTTGAACCCTGTACCTTGAGCCCAAGTGGCAAGAGCCTGACTTCCCTACCCACCACCATTTGTAAAAATGTTGCAGGTTTTTCCCTAATACTTTTTCTGTTCCTCATAAAATCTGTGGTTTCTGTATTTGTGTCCTTGTTGCCTGACAGCTACATGTTCTCTGGTTTGTTTCTTGGCTGTCTGGAGTGTTTCTCCCTGGGCCTCTGCTAAAAGTTAGCTTTTTTACCAAGTCAGACTTTCCTGGTTAACAGATGTTAAAAAAATGGACACTCATTTCAATATCAGACTTCATATTCTTCAGAAAGTGCATGGTAACAAATGCTTTTATTCTAGCAATTTTCTAAGTGTACAAGATGGATATTTGAAATGTATCCCTGTCTTTGGGACTGTATTCCCCCCATTATTGGCTTCATCCAGGTTTTGTACTAAGGTTGAGAGCTATGGTAAGAACTGAAT
This sequence comes from Protopterus annectens, assembly GCF_019279795.1. NCBI lineage: Eukaryota > Metazoa > Chordata > Ceratodontiformes > Protopteridae > Protopterus > Protopterus annectens. The sequence goes on from NC_056726.1 coordinate 1,267,522,665, forward strand.
TCACTGAATATGTTTGGGGGCTGTATTCACCCAGTACTGGCTTTGTTCAGGTATTTATTGGCTTCATCCAGGTTTTGTGCTAAGGTTGAGAGCTATGGTAAGAACTAAATTCACTGAATATGTTTGGGGGCTATATTCCCCTATTACTGGCTTTGTCTGGGTGTTTTTTGCTAAGAGGTTGAGAGCTATGTTGAGAACTGAATTCACTGAATGTTTGGGGGCTGTATTCACCCAGTATTGGCTTTGTTCAGGTATTTTGTGCTAAGAGGTTGACAGCTGTGCTATGGTGAGAACTGAATTCACTAAATGGTAGCCATTTAAGTTTCAGTCTTCCTCTTTCACAAAACAGCTGATTTGGCATAGTGGTTTGTTGCTCTGACTGTTTTGCACAGGGTTCCCTGGGTTCAAGACGTGGCAGTGAAATGTATGGTGGTAACGCAGCATTTTATTCTAGCAACTTTCCAACATTATACAAGCAATGTTTAAAATGTGTCCCTGGTTTTTGGCCTTTTGCCCCCCCCCAATAAACTTTGTCTTTTTCCAGATTTCTTGTGCTGCAAAGTTCAGAGATATAGCTGAGTGTCGAGTAGATTTTACAAGGAGCTGAGAGCTGCAGGGGAGCAAAAGTTTAGTGCTGCTTATGTTTAGTCTGCTTGCATTGTTAATAGCACAACAGACAGTGTACTTGCTTTTGATGCTGAAGGCTGTGGGTTCTACTCCCACAGTAGGTAGATGCACTGCTGATACTGTACTGTGTTGTAAAGGGGGTGGATGCTGCAGTCCTTTTGGCAAAGATACCTAGTAACTATGAACCTGTTATCAGTTTGCTATCCATTCCCTATTGCGGTATTACTAGCTTATCATTTTTTTATTGCATGCAACAAAGGCAATTTATTCTTCAAGGGTAACAGGCACTTTATTTGTAGATTAAACAATGACATATAAAGATGTTTGCTAGCAGCAACCTCTTTATTAGTTACAAATTTCTTTAATGTGGATTTTACTACTTCAGAGATTGTGCATATTTTTTACTGATACTGGTGGATTATAGAAGGTTGAGTAAACTTTTTATGATGGAAATGTTCTGAATTAGGCAGTTTTGTCATTGGTGTATGCATTTTGTTTCATTGTTTACTGGAAAAATGTTCAAAACAATAAATTTAAAATGCCCTCTAACAACTGTACTGTATTGTACAAGGAATATAATGTATAATCTAAATCATCGCAGAAGTAAAGCAGTATGCACATTACAGTGTTTATGGTAAATAGGGCAAAATAACCAAGGAATGGGACATTGGAATGGCTGCAGGGGGGAGGCTCCATTCATCCATGATTTTGTGAGGGGGGGGGTAGCAAACTCAGACAGCCCCGGTTGAACTATACCTCTCAGTTGTCCATATATTTGCAGAATGAATAGATATTTGCTTCTTATTTTTGGTTTGTTCCTCATAAAATTTGTGGTTTTCTAGCAAATCATTTAGGAATGAAGTCACTAAATGAGAGACATTGAGTTTCAGATGTCATAACCTTCAGAAAAAAGCATGCTAATGCAAGACTGTCTTAAGTTTATACAAGAGCAATTTTTAGTAGTGTTTGTATGTTCCCCCAATATATTTGGCCTTGTCCAGATTTCCTGCATTAAGAGGTTGAGAGGTACGTGCAAATCACTTTGTAAATTAGGAATATCCAAACCTCTCAATTGTCCCCAATTTTGGCTCAAAATGTTGCTCTCCCCTAATAATCCCTCCTCCAAAATGGCAATTTTGGAAGATAATGTGGAGGGTTTACAATTATATATAACTGTAATGATCAGAGTTATAGATTACTTTTATTTCAGAAATGCATGTAGATGTTCTTATTTTGTTAGCTGCTCAAGTTAACAATGTTAATATTAAAAAGGTGTCCCTTTTTTGACAGGTTCCCAGCTGTATTGTGTGGCAACTTTATATTTTTGCATCACATTTTGGTCCATTTTTCATAAAATTGTGGTTTTCTGGCAAATTAGTGGCAAGTCATTAAAGACTGAAGTTAGAAAATAATGGCAGATATTTGAGTTTCAGATTGTATACCCTTCAGAAAATTTGTACTAATGCAAGATCTACTACTGTTCTATTATCTAAGTTAATAAGAGCAATATTTAAAAATTGGCCTTATTTTTGGGCCTGTGCCCCACTTCTATGTATGGCATTGCCCAGATTTCTTGCTCTGAAGTTGAGAGGTATGAGTGTCAGAGCCATCACTGTCAGCCTGAGACATTTCAAATTATGACATACTTATTGCACCCCACCCCCCATTGTAGTGGCTCTGGATGTGTCCAAGGATGGCAAGGAGCAGTTATGCAGTGTAAGTGTGCAGAGTATTCCCCCATCCAAGGTAGATCACAAATACGACCGTGGCTTTTCATCTGTCCTTGATTTTGCAGAATGTTCTGGTTTTCTATCATATTTTTATACTGTTGATTTACGCTTCTTATTATTCAGGAACTGCATGCTGTCACAGTGCCCTGTTGCTCTGTTTAAGTAGCCATGGTTTAATGAACATCAGATAAGCTTGTCGGAGATTGTAAGATGCAAGTAAGCTTTAGTAAGCATACTGTTAAAGAATTACCAGCATTGAAAGCCTTTTCGTTGTTGCCATGCAGAGAATATTTATATAACTAGATAATGTATAAGCCTTGGGTACTGAAATGCACATGACAGTATTTGTAATAAAAGGACAGGATTACAGTATTTTCAGAAGCTCATTACATTTTATTGGAGACCAGTGTCTTATAGCAGTGTCTCTGTGTTAGTACACATGTAGTTGGGTGGCTTTAATGGTATATGGTAAATAAGCATTGTTACCTTACTTAAAAGCCAAGCCATGCAACAACTAGGTAAGCTCCACACTGAAGTCAAAACACAATAGCTCTGGTGGGTAAATGTACTCTGTAGTAATCAAAAAAGGCAAATGTTTGAAATAACTACAGCTTATGTGCAAACACACTAGGTAGTGATGAAACAATGCTCTGCTAAAAATGCTTTAATGCTACACATTGCTGAGTTGCAGATCACAGTTATTATCACTAGCTACCAGGATTTCACCCACTTCAGATCAAGCATGGTGCCGTTCAATGCAACCTTCCCAGAACTAATTCAAGTCTGACCAGAATTTTTTGGTGTATGTGTGTATGTGTGTATAAAAGGGAGGTAGCATACCCCTCAGCTGTCCAGGTTTTTACAGAATGTCCAGATTTTTGCCCCATATTTCTCCTAAAAAGGATTGAAGTCGCTAAATAATGAGAGACATTTCAGTTTTAGACGTCATATCATTTAGAAAACTGCATACTAACACAAATCCTGTTACTCTTGCAATTTTCTAAGTTTATGAGCGCCATATTTATAATCTGTCCCTATTTATTTTAGGCTTTGCCCAGATTTCTTGCACTAAGGTTGAGGCCTTGAGGGGTGTGGTATGTTTGTGTGAGAGAGAGAGAGAGAGAGACAGTGAAATGCCCAAGTTAGAGTTAGCAGGTGGAATTTATTTTCAAGTGCATTTTCAAGGAACTGTGAGCTTTAAGGGAAGTGAAGTTTACTGCTGCTCATGCCAAGTCTATTTACAATGTGCAACTGTTTTGTTTATCAAATGGTATCTCTATTGTGGTATAAAGTTTTAAAGCTATATTAGTAGCACCACAAGTAGAATATTTGCATCTTAATGTAGAGGCTTGAGGTTCTATTCCTACAGCATGTACACTTGTATGCTGCAGTCCTGAGGATGTCCTCCTTTGGATGAGATGCCTAATAACTATAAACCTGTTTTTCAGCTTGCCATCCATTTTCTATTGCAATATACCAGCTTACCATTTTTTAAATTTAACATAGGCAATTTATTCTTTGACGGCAGCAGGCACTGAATTTGTAGATGAAACACTGAAATATACAGTTTTCTAGCAACAACCTCTCCATTAGTTTCAGATATCTTTAATGTGGAATTATTCAGATTACTTTTACTTCGGCAGAGATTGTGTGTATTGACTGATACTGGTGGATTGTAATGAGTGGCCTTTTATGGTTGAAATGTTCTGAATTGGACAGTTTGTCATTATTGGTTTGTATGTTTTGTTTCATTGCTTACTGGAAAAATGTTCAAAACTATAAATTTAAAACACACTCAAACAAGTGTTGCTGTATAATACAAGGGATATAATTCAATTATATATTATATATTATAATTAATACAATCAGGTAAATCAAATAACTTTTGCATGGCCCTAACAGTGTGCAAGGAGCCTATTGCTTGAAAACAGTTCAAAGGTAAATAACCTGCCACTGGCCAGATGCATTTTCTTTGAATGTGGGTTTCAGTGCTGTTTCATTGAATGTGAGTTTCAAAAATAGAGAAGCTTTAATGTCAAGTCTGTTTTCATTGTAAGACTATTGCTTTGTTTAGGTTTAGTAAATATCTATCAGTGTTTGGGCTATAATGTTTGAAATAAAAGTTGTAAATTAAATCCAACTGCCTGTAATCATTGTAGAACTAAAGCATAAAACAGTATGCACACAGAGATTTGAACAGTGTCTATGGCAAATGGGGAGAAATAGCCAAGTAATGGGACACTGGAATGGCTGTGTGGGTGGGGCTTGGGGTGAGTGGACTTGGGTGGGGCTGTGTTGGCAGGGGGCAGGGAGAGCTATGTGGGTCGGGCTCTGGGTTTGCACCCCCCTTCAAAAAATCCTGCGGGCTCCCTTGCACTGTACCCAGAATCAGCCACTCAAACTGTATGTCTGGGAATAAGAATCACTAAACTCTATCTCAGCTACTTTAGCTACAGAAGCCCATCAGAAAGGATAGATTTACTGCATTTTTTTTTTTGGCAAAAAAATGTGTTTCATTGCTGAAAGCAGCAACCTGTGAATGGCAAACTGGCTTATTTATCACCAGGCATATTTATGAAATCAAGTATTGCTAATTCAAATCTTACAACATTTGGCCAGTACCATGGTGTAGCACCCTATGGAACAGGTGATCTGGGTTCAATTAATAACTTGGGAGTCTGCAGTATTAGCAGGTTGAAATAGGCATATGCATCCCAGAGGAAGGGCATTGTTTAGAAATGCCCATAGAAAGGCAGCATCCCTCAGATGTCAAAGCAGAATGCAGGGGAGAGGGATAGTAAGAAGTCGGTCATTAATGAAAATGTCCTCTAGTGGAAGCAGTCAATGGCAAGATCCCCACCCCTCCCCTAGATGCCTTTAGGTTCTGTATCAGCTCCAGCCTTAGAACCAAGACAGTCCAGAACTAATAGGAGAGGATGTTAGACCTGGAGATACACAGGAACACTAGGATGGCTAGAAGGAATGAGGCAGAAAGTGACCAGGTCACTAATACTTTGCATTTAGCAGTTTTGCAATGTGTATTTAATCACTGCATTCTTGTGATGACTGCAAACCATATTTTCCCTCTTTTTATAATTTTGAAATTCGGTTACTCTTGGTTGTAGTTGGCATGAAAGATAATTTACTGAAGCAAATGTGTTTGATCAGTTTATTTTTACCATAATGCCTTTCTTTAAGTCTTGTATTAGTGATTTTACAGAAGTTAAAGACTGAGCTTTTCAGATAAGGTACCTAAAGCATTGTAAGGTAGCAGCATGCTAGTTTAGTGCCTGACACTGCTTGTAATTCTAATGTGTGCATGAGTTTGTTACTATTTTGTCAAAAGTCTGTAATGTTAATTGACTGCTCCTTCATGGGACAGAGCTTTTCTGCTTAAGCTGTATTTCAGAGAGAATAAGAGAGGAAAAAATTATGCTTATGTGCCCCCCATATGAGAGAGCTGCTTTAAAATTTTCTCAGAAGTTTTTTTCTTTTTGTCAATAAACTGACTGCTGTGCAATACTGCATTGTGGGAAAGAGGATGAGAGAGAAAAAATCATCTCCCTAGCAACCTTCTGAATGTCTGTTGCTTTGTTTTCACATCCACATACATATAAAAGATTAACCCTTCATTAAACTACAACAGGAAAACAGTGGCTTGCTATCCACTCTCAGAATATCATCTGACGGTGCTGTCATGTTACTTATGAGTTGCAGTTGTGCCTGTAACTTCAAAAAGTAATTTGCTTTCTTATCAGTTAGCTGTGAGTACTTCGGTTTTCTGATGATGTTATTCCTTATTTCTTCAACACATTGCATACATATTATGGGTCAAAAGGTGACAGCAATACATTGTGAATGAAAGGTTTTAATTATTTTGGCTATGTTATGCTTCATTGCAATAACCAAAGAACTGCATTAGATAACATTCAGGTAGTTTTGATTTGTCCCTGCAGTCATGCAGCATGGTGCAGTAGAAACATGTTATAGCATTTAGTGTTGTATTAAATCTGTTTTCTCTTTCTCTCACTCTCTCTCTCTCTCATTTTGCTTTTTATTCTTGAAAATAATGGACAACGGCTTGGTAATAGTTTTACCAATTTCTGTGACACTGTAAGTGAAGGAAAGTATGTAACATCAGAGACTCTGGTTCAGAACTATACAGTTTAGAATAAAGGTCTGAACATTTCATCTCAGATCTGAGGACATCCAGTTAAATCTGAGCTTCCAGTAAGTCATGTAATTGTGCATTGAATATAAAATTAGGTAAAAAAAAAAGCTAGATAACCTCCGCTTTTACAGCCATAGAGTTAAAGACAATGCATTATCTTCAGATGTTATATTGGTTGTATCCGAAGATACAAAATTCTTTGGAATTTAATCCAGGATTTTGCACTGCTATATTAACTGAATTCATAAGGCATATGTTTCTGCCTGTAGTTCTGACTGAGAACACTTCTATATTTCTACAATGCCTGACTTACGTTCCAAATTTCCCTCCTTTACAGAAGCATATGTAAGCCTCTTTCTGTATAAACACATATTATGATCATAGCTAAATTTAATGATGTGAAAAATATTGACATCACTTTCATTGATTAATGTGTGGCAAAAAACACATTTACCAAAAAAAAATCAACTTACTGACTGCAAACTGACTGAAATAAGAACAAATACTCTTATTTTTCTGACCATATTTATAATGCAACTAGTAATTTTTATTTACAAAAAATGTTATGGCGTTTAGTTCATGATAATTGTTGCCTTTTGTCAAAGAGGTATCATTTTCACAGTCAAATACAAGTTCATAGGTTCATAGGTTAGTACTAGGCTATCGGCCCTAGGGCCTATACAAGCCTAGCCATAACAATTCCCTGGCTATTTCTTCCCACACTATTTACTTCCCTGGACCACTGTCTAGCAGGGTGACTGATGTGATCCCTGGGGTGAATTTCCTTTCTTCCATCCAATCATCAAGGTTCCTTTTGAAGAGGGCCAAAGAGGTGCTCTGCTTGACACCTTTTAAAGTGGTCTCTTTTTGACTTTTTCAGATATTGGTGTGATTAAATTAATCAGTGGAACAGTTCTGTGTCTTTTATGCCCCAAACCTTTCTCTAAAAATGCCCTTCTACATGCCATACCCTAACTTTATAGTTAAAATATTCCCTTTTCCCAGTTCCTACATAACAATAGGATTTGCATTGATGAAAAAGGGTTGTAGCTATGGCATGATAACCATTAAGGTAGGTTTTTGAAGAAGAGAGCTTGAACAGTTAATGTATTAAGTGCCAAAAATGCGCTAAAAATACCCTTAGACACAGGTTACTGGCTTACAAAGCTAAACAATCTTTAAATGATGAATATCTCCTCCATTTTGTTACAACTGTTTATACGTCTATGAAACAGAGATATTGTATGATTTTACTTTTAATCTCTTCTTTTATATTTTTAATTCATCTAGATGCCCTTAGCTAATTCTTTGTAATTTAAATGTCTTTCCTCGGAGACTTTACATTTAATCTCTAATATTTATATATTCCTAGTGACTATTTTGTAACATATAGTGGATACAAAAAGTGTGTACACCCCTGTTAAAATGCCAGGTTTTTGTGATATTAAAAAATGAGACCAGAATAAACCATTTCAAAACTTTTCCCACCTTTAATGTGACCTATAACCTGTACAATTCAATTGAAAAACAAACAAATCTGTTACAGGAATAAATATAAAAAAGAAAAGAAAAACATGCAATAAGCTGGTTGCATAAGTGTGTACACCCTTAAACTAATACTTTGTTGAAACAAGAACGTGAATTTCACCTTTCAACATGACAATGACCCCAAGCATACATCCAAATCAAGAAAAGAATGGCTTCACCAGAACAAAATTAAAGTTTTGGAATGACCCAGCCAGAGCCCAGACCTAAATCCAATAGAAAATCTGTGGGGTGACCTGAAGGGGGCTGTGTACAAGAGATGCCCACGCAACCTGACAGATTTGGAGCGCTTTTGCAAGGAAGAGTGGGCAAATATTGTCAAGTCAAGATGTGCCATGCTGATAGACTCATACCCATGAAGACTGAATGCTGTAATTAAATCAAAAGGTGCGTCAACAAAGTATTAGTTTATGGATCTGCACACTTATGCAACCAGCTTATTGTACGTTTTTTATTTTTTATACTTTTTCCCCTAATAGGTTTGTTTGTTTTTTAATTGAATTGCACAGGTTATACGTCACATTAAAGGTGGGAACAATTTTGAAATGATTTATTATGGTCTCATTTTTTTATATCACAAAAACCTAGCATTTTAACAGGGGTATGTACACTTTTTATATCCATTGTAGATCTAATACCATTATAGTTAACTAAATATATATATATATATATATATATATATATATATATATATATATATCTATATCCACTTAGAACAAACAAATTCTGTTTAAGGTATTTTAGAGCACTGTTGTTTCATTGTGCATTGAGAAGCCATTTGGTGAAACCTGGAGTTCTATTCTAAAAGACTTGCTCTTTGTGTAAGTAACTTACTCTGGTGTAAGCCTGTTTTGTAGAAAGGCCTTACACTGGGGTAAGCTACTTAAACTGGGAGTAAATCCTTTGGAATCTGGCCCCTGGTTTGCTGTATGGTTTGATCTAATAAACAGTGAACTGAGACTGTATATACAGCCACGCATATCTATATACTGTATATCTATCTATATCTGTCTATCCAGATAGATATAGATATATAGCTGGTCTAGGGTTTGATTCCCTCAGCCTTCCTCTGTCTACTGTGTGACTCTCAGGAAGTCATTTAACCATATAGTTCTTTGGAACAATTAGAAACTGGGCTAGGCTCTTCAATAGTCTCCTGAAATATTAGCTTAGGAACTACCTGTGAACCTTCCTTTAACTGGATATTTTGTCTATCTTGCACCTTCACTTTTCTCATATTTCTTAAATCACATGTTTTTCAACGGTTGTTCATAAAATAATTAATGTGACATTTTAATTACTTCTAATACGAGCATGATTTAGATAAAGGCATTTTGCTTTTCTATTGGCAGTTTTATATACCCGCAGTATTCTTTCATACCCAATCCATGCCTACTTGCTAGAATTTTCTGCCAGCTCTATCACCATTTTGCCAAATTCTGCTGTCTGAGAACCTTCACTTCTAATTTGTGCAAATTTGTGGTTAATCTAATTGAGAAGCATGCTGTTTTATGATTACTTGTTTTTAAACGGCTACTCATTTTCACATTTGACATCTTTTTTTTTTTTTTCCAAGTTTACCAAACATAAAACTTCCCTGTTTTTCTTTAATTAAAATCATCTTTCTTATCTTCCAATAACTGTCTAATAGCCATGAACAACATCATCAAGGTTCAATCCAAACAAATGTATGCAACAGATCAAAACCAAAAACAATGAAAATGAAGTGGAAAGATACCGATAAATATAACTTCAAACCTTTATAGCAATACAGCCTTTAAACATGATAATGTACAGTAAAGGCCTTTGAAAGTTTACAATTTTCTATCAGAATATACAATGAAATGTATATCTAAGAAATTAAATTTACAACAGATATCTGGCTCCATAAGGTTCAATCAGTATATACAATCATTTGAAATACATTTAAAACCTTAAAACATATTTTAATCATACTTCTATATAGACTCCAGTCAAGTTTAGTTACCACAGTTACAGAAATAAACATTGAGGAGAAAAAAAGCCCATGTTAATGCCAAACTCATTTTAAGTTATGGCAATAATACAGTCACAGCCTTTACATTTCTAAATCTTATGCATGATACTTCCTTTGAAAATATCAATAAACACTTTATCATATCATAGGCAATCCCCTGGAAAGATTAACCATATCAATTACTTCAGTAGTAGTTGCTGAGTTACAACTTGGTGAAGATCCAACCTGCCAAACACAACTGATAGGGATTCAACCTGATAAACATATTAACTGTATGCATTTTCCCCCATACCTCCAAAACCTGTATATACCAACTCCATGCTTATACAAACACAAAGAGAGGAGAAATCTCCCAAAAGAAAGGATTCACAGTATATCTCAAAACAATATCAACAGTGATTTCCTATGGAAAACAGTGATCAAGGAGTTCCTTTTGACTAAATTGTGCTCCTCCTGTTAGAACCTCATGCTGTCTGCATCAAGAGCCTCTTCAGTCACCATTTCCCCATCATGTAGTCTCCCTATATATTTTCTTGAAGGCACAAAGCATCTTGAAAACTTCCTTAGAGAGTTTCATTAATTATTCAGATCCATTTCTACATTTTGAAACATGGTTGATCATAATTCATATGGATAAATCAAGATCCTATGCATAAACTGTTTCTCCCAAAAATGGCAGATATTGAGTTGACAATAATAAATAATTAATGAACTGAAATGGTGGAATGTGAGAAACCTTAGACATGCTTGAATTAGGCATACTCAAAACTATAGCTCAAGAATAGTTTGCTTCCTTTCCCCTGATATAAGGAAGAATGACCTATAGTCATAGCAATTTTTCTATAACTGGAAATGTTCAAAACTTTTTATAGAGTGCCAATCATTTCACCTGTCATATTAAGTACTGCTCAACCTATAAATTCAATCATTAAAGTTCTCATTGAAATATTGCTTGCATTTAAACTGCATGCAAACTTGCTTTTAACCTCTTGTTGCCCCACAAATGCTTCAACTTAATACTTTTGTCAACTCCTTTCTGAATAATACGTTGACTAGAATGACCTGACAATGAATACAATAGTAACTTCCACAAATGCAAAACTTCAGTTCCCAACACCCAGACTAAACAGAACTTATCCTATACTGTAAAATACATATTAAAGAGCACCCCAACTCACCTTCAACAGCAATGTACACTTACACACATACATACTTTACCAAAAAAACTGATATAATTTAAACTGGTTGAGCGTACTTATTATAGGAATGCATAGAAGTGTACTGAAAATGGGTCTTGGAACCATTCTCCTCTATATGCATAATGTAGCTCTTGAATTTTATTACTAAACTGTGCAGTCACTCAACATAGCTTCTTGGTGGCAAACACTGACTTACATTATTTGCATAACCTTCTTTACAGACCTTTTAGCTGTAGGTTACATAAATATAACTGCATACCTTTATAGCAACACACTCACCTAATTATAATCTTGGGGAAAATATTAACAAATCAATCTAAATAAATTATGCTGAAATAACCCTTAGAAAGTAAGATTGTATCCTAGTGTGAAAGTTATCAAAATATTAGAAGTCATGGCATTGCTTACATACATCTGAATGCAATCTTATTTGAATTGCTTAACCAACAGCCCATGCAATTTTCCTGCTTTGTTTGCAGATGGCTTCTAAGTCAATATATTACACTTCCTCTCCTTTTTATCTCATTCCCCTCTGCATGTTTCTTTTACCTGCTTCTTGATCTTCACCCAGTTGTATCCTTTCCTGCAGCTACTTACTCAGCTGTGCCATTACCTTTCTCACATTGCGAAGCTTACTAAGTATAATACAAATTTTCTGTCAGTGCTTTGACACTGTATACCGATTTCTGACTTCTTGAGCTAAATGTTGCAGCATACTCTTGTATCTGTTAATATGTATCAATGTTTTTAGCATATCCTTATATCTGTAAATATATTTTGTTAATTTCTTATGTGATCTTATCCTCCTGTAAAGTGCCTGCAAATGGTCCATTGAGATCAATACAGTACCCTAGTAAACAAACATAAATAAATAAAATAAAATAAAATAAATAAATAAAGAGGATTCTTCATGGTTTTGTGTTGGAGTGTGTGTGTGTGTGTGTGTGTGTGTGTGTGTGTGTGTGTGTGTGTGTGTGTGTGTGTGTGTGTGTGTGTGTGTATTTGTGTCCATGCATGCATGTGTGCTCACATGACACCTTGGCAATGTACAAACCACTAATCCAATAAGATGGTGAATGACCAGCAGAAAAGGAAGCAGCAAGCCCAGCATGGATAAAAGTTCCTTTATAAGGTTTATTAACAAACTCACATTTAAATACAATAAAAATATATCATTAAATAAAGTAAGATACTAGCGCTTTTGTCCTAGTACCTTCTAGAACTTCATCAGATAAATCTATATATTGTTTTTAAGTGTGAGTTTGTTAATAATAATAATATAATAATTAATAATTACAGGTGTGGGGGTAGTCACATTCTTTGATTTCCTGTCCTTGCCTATTTAAGTGGTACAGTGGGAAATATTTTCTGCTTAAAAACCTCAGCTTTGGCCGGCTAAGAACTTGCTATATTCAACTGGACGTATAAGAGAATTTAAGTACCTTTATCTGCTCTTTTTTTTTCAAAAAAATACAGTATTTAAATTGATTTTAACTATGTGGAAGGAATATTAACTGAACTGGAAGTTTTGACTCTGCTCTTCAGTTAGTCCCACCCACCAACCCTCCCTGTTTTTGTTTTGGTGTTAATCTTAGTGGCCTTGCAACTGCCCGCCCCTCTTGTAAATTTGTGTTTGGATACTCCTTCTGGGCCCATCTCATTTGCTCACTCAACTGAGTGCAGTGAGATCATATTCTGATTTCAGGCACTCCTACTGTGTACAATGAGAGCATCTGGGAAACAGGAAAAAAAAATTAAGCTTGTTTCCTGCCTTTCCTGTTAAGTGGTATAGAATATTTGTAGGCTTGTGAGCCCCCAAGCCCTTCTGTGTTGGAGGGAAGCCTTCTAGCTTAGTTTTTTTTTCTTATAACTAGCCAGTTTTCTAGTTTCAGCACTCAAATATGTTTCTTTGATCTCAGCACTTGTTCAGAAAAAAAAAAAAAAAAATTCATCTGCTTTTACTGTACTTGTGTTTCTACCTACTTTCTTTTACTTTTGCATCATCTTAAAAGTACTCAGTTGTATTTATTACTGCTTGGTGTAACTCATTCTAAGCCTTTTGGTTTAAACACTTGGGCTTTGGACCAGTTGTTTTGCACTGAGAGGGTTTGTGGTCTGCACTGTAGTGGCAGAACAGGTAGCTTACATCCTTCTAGGTTGGGAACTGCTGATTGAGGGCTCAGTGTCTGTCATTCTAAAAGTGTATTAATTCTGGTTTAAGCACTTGGGCTTTCAGGCCAGTTATTTTACATTAAGAGGGTTCGTGGTCTGCACTCTTGTGGGAGGAGAGGCTGGACTCTGCCCTTCTGAGCTGGGAATCTCTGGTTGAAGGCTTATAGTGCATGCATATCTGAACTGCTTCTTACTGAAGTTGGTGTGCCTTGTTTGCTGTGGCATAGACTGGATTTGGGCCTGCTGGATCTAGCTTTGTTTGTGTAACTTGAGCACTAATCCAGGCATTCTCTAAAGTATTCAGTTGTATTTATTACTGCTTGGTAGTAACTTGATTAAAGTGTAGCTATCATTCTAAGTCTTTTGGATTAAGCACTTGGGCTTCAGACCAGTTGTTTTACATTAGGAATGTTTGTGGCATGCACTGTGGTGGCAGGACAGGTAGCTTTCATCCTTCTAAGTTGGGAACTGCTGATTGAGAGCCCAGTGTCTGTTATTCTTAAAGTGTATTAGTTCTGGTTTAAGCACTTGTGCTTCAGGCCAGTTATTTTACATTAAGAAGGTTTGTGGTCTGCACTCTTGTGGGAGAAGAGGCTGGACTCTGCCCTTCTGAGCTGGGAATTTCTGGTTAAAGATTTATAGTGCCTGAATATTTGAACTGTATCTTACTGAAATTGGTACACCTTGTTTGCTGTAGCATAGACTAGATCCAGGCCTGCTGAATCTAGCTTTGTTTATATGCTTGTTGTTTGTTTGCTTGTTATTTCCCTGGAACGCTAATTCCACCTAATACACGGCTTCTCAGCGCTTCTGTGGATCACTAGTGATATCTGCATTGCTTACTGTACTTATTTCCTTGTTTCACTTGAAAGAAAGTTACTGTTTGTCGTTTTTGCATTTAAGTTACCTGTAACACATTGCACTTAAGTTACCTGGCACTTGCTCACTAAAGCAATTATATAAGTCAGCACTAAAAATTAAAAGCACTACACCCTCACTCCCCACTGGCCCTGGTTTTCAATTATTAAGGAATTCCCAATATTATTCTAGCATGTCCAAAGGTCAGTTGTCAATCTCCTCTCCAGTCCAGCTGGTGAATCTGGGAATCTTGAGGCAATGTTACAACTGCCTCATATACACAGACAACCCTCTCCTTCTCCCAACAAATTCCAACACATGTGAGAGATGCAACCATATAGCCAAACTGGAGGCTAAGCTCTCTCAACTCAGTACTGGCATAACCAGTCAGGAGGAGAAGGAAACCACACTCACTACAATTCCAGTCTCACATAGACCTACCACGACAGCAAACCAAACACATAATCACACAAAAACATACTCGGAGGCTCTAAATAAAGATCTGTCGAAAAAGCAGAGACCTCCAAAGCAGACACCCAAGCAGCTGCTACCCCAAAACAAAACACGTGCAACACATAGCTCACAAAGCCAGTGCACCAAACAGTCACAGCCCTTAAGACTAAACAACACACCTGATACACTTGTAATAGGTGACTCTATTGTCAGGCACACTGACGTCCCGCTCACCAGGCTGAATAAGGAGAGGGTCACAGTGAGCAGCCTGTCAGGTGCTAGGATCCGCCACATAACACAAGCACTCAGGTCACTCGAAGGCAAGTACAAATATGACTCAGTCATTGTCCATGCTGGTGTGAATGACCTGAGACGTACCTCCCTGGACTACATGAAAAGAGACATAAAGGAGCTCTCTGAGCATCTTTCCCAGGCCGGTATGACCCTGACCTTGAGTAGCATCTTACCCTCACCAAGAATGATGCCACAATATGAAGACAAGATGATCAATTTCAACAATTGGCTTAAGTACTGGTGTCATTCAAAGGGGATCCAATGCCTGTCAGCTTGGAATGATATGCTCTACAAGCCACGATGCTTTGCTAGGGACGGCTTGCACCTGTCACCCCTGGGCTTTCGGATATTGGCAAAGGCTCTTGCTACCCCCATAGTGCCTTTTTTAGGCAAGGCTAAAAAGACAAACCCACCTCCATAGGTATCACAAGGGATAAGAAACTAAGAGTAATGCTACTCAATGCCAGAAGTCTAAACCTCAAGATGCACGCACTCGAAACCCTCCTTAGCATGGAGAACATCGATACTTGGACCGAACCACAAAATGAGGGGGAGTATCGATATTCATCAAAGATACCCACACCTCCAGGTTGGTGGCAAAGCACGAAGCATCAGAGACTATCCATGTGCAACTAACAGTGGGTAAAACTGCCTTCCAGTTTATAGCCTGCTACAGACCACCCTCCCAAACTCAGGAACCCCACTCGGCCTTCGTGAGAACACTGGAAAATATGAAGGTCTCTCCAAACACCATTATATTGGGTGACCTCAACTACCCAAACATAGACTGGGAGCATTACTCTAGCTCCAATACCCTAGCCCAAAGGTTCCTAGAATTTATAAACTCAAATGCTATGGAACAACTTGTTACCACTCCCACAAGAGGGGAAAACATACGGGACCTGATCATCACCAACATGGGGACTCTCTGCTCCAGACCAGAAGTGTATCCCTCACTGGTAAGATCAGACCTTAAACTAATCTCACTGGATATTCACATCCCGACCCCACCCCCTGCCCAGAAAACCACAGTGAAAAACTTCTCTAAAGCAAATTTCACACTCCTCAAAACTGAGGTGGAATCCTTCAAAGCCCCCGGGCCTGTGGAAAATACGGCCCAGACCGCAGAATCCTTTATAAACGCATTCTATGAACACCTTCAGGAATGCATGGATCATGCAATCCCAAATAAAACCAAGACCCAATCAAAGGCAGACGTCCTGTCTGGTGGACCCCAGCCATAAACAAACTATACAATAGAAGGAGGAAGCTACTAAATGATAGAGCAAAATCCCAAAAAGGGAAGGCATCACTGATCAGTATTAGCAAAAAACTATGGGCACACATAAAATTGTCTAAGGCCAGCTTCGAGAGAAAAATTGCACAGCACACTAAGGATAATCACAAGGCTTTCTTTAGTTATGTTAGGAACCTGGGTGGTAATTCCCAGATATGCTCAAAATTAGTCCAAAATGACAAAAAATACACCGAACCCACAGACATTGCCAACATCCTAGCTGACAGGTTCAGAGCAAACTTCTCCCCCCCCCACCAAAAGGTTCATAGAATGCGTTTATAAAGGATTCTGCGGTCTGGGCCGTATTTTCCACAGGCCCGGGGGCTTTGAAGGATTCCACCTCAGTTTTGAGGAGTGTGAAATTTGCTTTAGAGAAGTTTTTCACTGTGGTTTTCTGGGCAAGGGGTGGGGTCGGGATGTGAATATCCAGTGAGATTAGTTTATGGTCTGATCTTACCAGTGAGGGATACACTTCTGGTCTGGAGCAGAGAGTCCCCATGTTGGTGATGATCAGGTCCCGTATGTTTTCCCCTCTTGTGGGAGTGGTAACAAGTTGTTCCATAGCATTTGAGTTTATAAATTCTAGGAACCTTTGGGTTAGGGTGTTGGAGCTAGAGTAATGCTCCCAGTCTATGTTTGGGTAGTTGAAGTCACCCAATATAATGGTGTTTGGAGAGACCTTCATATTTTCCAGTGTTCTCAGGAAGGCCGAGTGGGGTTCCTGAGTTTGGGAGGGTGGTCTGTAGCAGGCTATAAACTGGAGGGCAGTTTTACCCACTGTTAGTTGCACATGGATAGTCTCTGATGCTTCGTGCTTTGCCACCAACCTGGAGGTGTGGGTATCTTTGATGAATATCGATATTCCCCCTCATTTTGTGGTTTGGTCCAAGTTTTGGGGCCGAAAAGCATGGTATGAGGTATAACCTGGTAGTGCTGGGGTGCTCTCGGGAGCCCTGAACCAGGTTTCTGTTACTGCACAGATATCGATGTTCTCCATGCTAAGGAGGGTTTCGAGTGTGTGCATCTTGAGGTTTAGACTTCTGGCATTGAGTAGCATTACTCTTAGTTTCTTATCCCTTGTGATACCTATGGAGGTGGGTTTGTCTTTTGAGCCTTGCCTAAAAAAGGCACTATGGGGGTAGCAAGAGCCTTTGCCAATATCCGAAAGCCCAGGGGTGACAGGTGCAAGCCGTCCCTAGCAAAGCATCGTGGCTTGTAGAGCATTTCATTCCAAGCTGACAGGCATTGGATCCCCTTTGAATGAAACCAGTACTTAAGCCAATTGTTGAAATTGATCATCTTGTCTTCACTTTGTTTTTGCCAAAGGGGATGACTATACACTTTTTGGCATTTAGCTTGAGGCCATGGCTCTGGCGCCAGTTGTCTGTTTCTATGAGGCCCTTTTGGAGGATGCTTGTGTCGGCTGGAGAGTCGATTATGGCGCCCAGTTTGCAGTCATCTGCGAACTTGGTCAGCCACCGTCCTTAGGTGTTGGCCTGTACCTCCGAGAAATATATACCGAACAAGAGAGGTCCCAGGACTGAGCTTTGTGGGACACCACTTGTAACTGGTTTGGAGTCTGACATGGCTCCAGCAATTCCAACCATGTGGGTTCTGTCCTTGAGCCAGTTTGCAATCCATCTAGTGACATAGGGGTTTATATTTAAGCTGGTGAGCTTATCTATAATGCCCGAGTGGGGTATTGTATCGAAGGCTTTTGCGAGGTCCAGGTAGGCTGTGTGGACCACCTTCCCCTCGTCAATGGCCTTGGTGACTGTTTCAAAGAAATCAACCAGGTTTAAGAGGCAGGATCTTCCCTTAACAAAGCCGATGTGCTGCCCCCCTGACATCTCAGATGCTCAGGCAAGAGCTGCCCTCTCCAAAGCAAAAAACACAGCGTCCATGGGACCAGATGGTGTCCCGGGCTGCGTCCTACATGAACTACTGTTCAATCTCAGCCTTACTACAGGATATGTGCCCAAAGAGTGGCGTACAGCAACAGTGGTCCCTCTCCATAAAGGTGGTGCCTCAACGGATCCTGGAAACTATCGCCCCATAAGCTTGACTAGCTTGGTCTCAAAGCTATGGAAAGGATCATCATGGACCTTATAAATAAAGATATTGGGGACCTACAAACACTGGATCCTACCCAGTTCGGCTTTGTTAAGGGCAGATCCTGCCTCTTAAACCTGGTTGATTTCTTTGAAACAGTCACCAAGGCCATTGACGAGGGGAAGGTGGTCCACACAGCCTACCTGGACCTCGCAAAAGCATTCGATACAATACCCCACTCGGGCATTATAGATAAGCTCACCAGCTTAAATATAAACCCCTATGTCACTAGATGGATTGCAAACTGGCTCAAGGACAGAACCCACATGGTTAGAATTGCTGGAGCCATGTCAGACTCCAAACCAGTTACAAGTGGTGTCCCACAAAGCTCAGTCCTGGGACCTCTCTTGTTCGGTATATATTTCTCGGAGGTACAGGCCAAAACCTAAGGACTGTGGCTGACCAAGTTCGCAGATGACTGCAAACTGGGCGCCATAATCGACTCTCCAGCCGACACAAGCATCCTCCAAAAGGGCCTCATAGAAACAGACAACTGGTGCCAGAGCCATGGCCTCAAGCTAAATGCCAAAAAGTGTATAGTCATCCCCTTTGGCAAAAACAAAGTGCCCACAAATTACCACATAGGTGGTAATCCATTAAGTACAGAAGAAGTAATTAGGGACCTGGGGACCCAAGTTGATAGCAATCTCTCATTTGACAACCACATGGCCAAAGTGGTTCGAAAAACATTTTATATAGCCCACCTAATCATGAAGGGATTCACATCTAGATCAGGGGAGGTCATCGTGCCTCTGTACTCATCCCTCATCAGGCCCATAATTGAGTAAAATGCCCCTTTTGGGATGTACCTTACCAGACATCTGCAGCAACTGGAAAGACCCCAAAAGTACCTCACCAAGAGGATCAAAGGGCTCAAACAGATGCCATATGCTGCCCGGTTAAAGAAACTCCAGCTCTACTCAGTGGCATACCGCCTGTTCAGAGGCGATCTGTGCCTGACGTATAAAGCCATGTCCAACCCGGAATTAATGGACATGCTGCACCTCAGAAAATCCAAATCCCATCGAGCTACGCGCTCGAGAGACTTGAACCTCAGCACTGAAATAAATAGGACATGCTGGAGGGATAGATTCATAACCCAGAGGCTCCCTTCACTCTGGAATAAAATCCCAGTCCAGGTTAGGCAGAGTCCCTCATTGACTCTCTTCAAGAGGAATCTTGATGAGTGGATGGGGGATCATAGGTTTACCCCGGGTATCACTTCTGTGTCACTGTTAGACAGAGGCACAGTATACTAACCTCGAAAAAGGGCATAGCAAAATTAATTTAAAATGGGTGGCGAAAGCCAAACACATTCTGGCTAGGCTTATAAATGCCCTAGGGCAGATAGCCTACTATGAACCTATGAACCTATGAACCTAATAAACCTTCTAAATAAACTCTTATCCATGCTGGACTTGCTGCTGCTTTTTCTACTGGTTGTTCACCATTTTGTTGGATTACTGGTTTGTCTTTTGTGCCTCTGCCTGGTTTTGGACCTTAGCAATATAGGAAAAACCAGAAGAATACAATGTCATTATCTACCATAAACTGGTGACATCATGCTTATAATCACCTGCATTGCATGCAATACTGAATATTTACCTGGCTCAGCAGTGCACAGGAATAGACGTCTGACTGTGACCCAGGCAACCCAAGTTTGATTAGTGGCTCAGGTGGTAGAAGAAATGGGTTAGGAATGCAGGATATGTAGTACTGTTTTCCATTTAATCTGCTTGGGGGTTGGTTTGACATATGATTAAAGCTGGACAAGAATCTATCCTAAGTAATCACATGGTACAATCACATCAATAGTGCTCTTTTGAAATAACTTTGTTTTTACAAACAGCAAATTTTCAGTGGCATTGTTGTCTACTAAATATATAGTCTTGAAAAGGTGGGAAAAAGATTGCTGATTATCTGAGGTAGGCAAAGACATTTCCAACATTGGCTCTAGGTATCATCCTAATTTAAAGTTTAATAAATTTAATTAATATTGTAGTTTACTTATATCTGCATTTTATCTTATTTAAGTTACTTAAACTACATTTTACACATAAAACAAAACAGTGTAAGAATAGGTTATAAGAAATCCGCTTTAACCAAATTAACTGGAGCTGCTCTGCATTTGCCATCCTTTGCCAGAGGTCCAGAGTGTTTCTGCTTGAATCCAAGCCATCCAAAGATAAGAACAAGAATTTAAACTTATTTTGAGTTTGATCTGCATTTTTGCTTCTGTATTTTACTGTTTTACTGAATTAATTTGTCCTTTTTTGATTTTTTTTTTACAGTTTGTGCCTCTTTGTTTTGCACTGCAATATTGCTTAGTTTGCATAGACTAGATCCAGACTTGCTGAATCTAGTCTAGTTTTCATATACTTGAACTCAAATCCAGCCATCTTACATTAAAAAGGTATCTTCTCCACCCTTGTGGCAGAAGAGTGTAGATATAGCTTTGTCTGAGCTGGGGGATTGCTGGATGAAGAATTATTGTGTGATTTCCTATGGCAGAGAAGTTTAAAACTGTTTAATTTTGCCTGTATATAAGTCTCGCGTTTGAGCATAGCTGTGCACTGCGCATGGGGGGGGGGGGGGGGTTACCTGTGCCTTGTAAAGATGCAAACACCTAAAAACGCTTTTTTCCCTAGATTCCAGTCAGTGAAACCCTCCCTGGCTTATCTGCTGCTTTTTGGCCAACTGAGCTGTGCACCTCTGCACTGCAGGAAACCACTTTTCATCCTTGATCTTCTATACAATTATGTCCCCTTGTTAATCCCAGAGCAATGGCTGATCTAATTTGCCCTCACAAATTATTACTTAGGAATTACCTGCTACAATGGACAGTCAGTTTCCCCAGCAAGTTTGATTGACATGGGCATCCTGAGGCAATGTAGAATTTGCCTCTTGTATACTAACAACCCTTGCTCCTAAAGCAAACAAATGCAGTATGTAAGAGATGTAACTATAAGATGAAACTTGAATCAGTCCTCTCACATAACAATAAACAAGACATCAAACAGGTTGTCAGCACACATACCTTTCCTCTTGCACAAAATAAAGTCATGACACATAAACCCACATACGTGTAGGTACTCACCAAGAGCCTGCCAAAAGACCAGAGACCTCCCAAGTGCAAACAACCCATACATACTGGTACATGAACTGAATCAACCACTACATACAATGACATGCATATCAAAGTCTCAGCAATTAAGCCCCTAAGGCAAAGCACCTCAAAACCTAATGTCCTGGTCATAGGCAACTCAATAGTGAGACACACAGATGTTACCCCTCACCAGGTTGGACAAGGAGAAGGACACTGTCTGCTGCCTGTCAGGTATTAAGATCCGTCACGTGACGCACATACTGAAGTCACTCAGCAACAATTACCATTATGTCTCTGTCATAGTACATGTTGGAGTGAATGACCTGAGATATACCTCTCTAGACTATATGAAGAGATATGATATAACTCTCAGATTATGTGTTCCAGGCAGGTATGTCCCTAGCCCTAAGCAGCATTCTACCTTCACCTAGGATGATACCTCAATATAAACAAAAAAATGATTGATTTCAACAATTGGCTTAGCTTCTGGTGTCACTTCAAGGGGATCCAGTATCTGTCAGCCTGGGAAGACATGGTCGATAGACCATGATGCTTTGCCCAGATGTGCTCTTCAGCTATCTCCGCAAGGCTTTCGGATACTGGCAAAGATGCTTACCCTCCCCATAGTACCTTTTTTAGGCTATATCAAAACAACAAAATTTCCAATTTAAAAAAATACACTAGAGACAAACTCAAAGTCATGCTGCTTAATGCTGGGAGCCAAAACGGTAAACTGCACTCCTAGAAACACTCCTCACCTTGGAATATGCTGATGTCTGTGCAGTCACTGAGACTTAGTTCAAGGTCACAGAGAGCAGTCCAGCCATACAAGGCTACAATACCTTTCACATATTCAAAACCGAAAAAGAGCATGAAAGAACCAAAGGGGGATGTGTATTCATTTTCATTAAATCCAAATTACATCTCAAGACTGGTGAAACAGTATGACTCTCTTGAGCTACTCCAGGTCGAATTAACTATAGGTAAAATACCCTTCCACATCATAGCTAGCTACAGGTCCCCCACCATGAACTATGAGAAACACACCGCCTACCTGAATTCATTTTATTTATTATTTGTTTAACATTTGTAATGTAATTTGTATTGTAATTTGTAATATGCAGTGGTGAAGGACAGGTTGACAGATGCAATAAGACAGGATTCCCTGTGGACTATGATGTTTGCAGATGACATTGTGATTTGTAGTGAGAGTAGGGGACAGGTTGAGGAAACCCAGGAGAGGTGGAGATATGCTCTAGAGAGGAGAGGTATGAAGGTCAGTAGGGCTAAGAATATATGTGAATGAATGAGAGGAAACATAGAGAAATGGTGAGGATGCAGGGAGTAGAGCTGGTGAAGGTGAATGAGTTTAAATACTTGAGGTCAACAATTCAGAGTAATGGTGAGTGTAGAAGAGAGGTGAGGAAGAGTGTGCAGGCAGGGTGAAGTGGGCAAAGAAGATTGTCAGGACTGTAAATGTGAAAGGGAAGGTCTACAAGATGGTAGTGACACCAGCTGTGTTATATGGGTTGGAGATGGTGGTACTGATGAAAAAACAGGAGTCAGAGTTGGATGTGGCAGAGTTAAAGATGTTAAGATTTGCGATGGGTGTGATGAGGATAGATAGGATTAGAAATGAGTATATTAGAGGGTAGGGTCAGGTTGGACAGTTTGGAGACAGATATTAAGAAAACAGAAGATTGATTTAACATTTATTTACTGGGAAAGTCCAACTAGGACAGAGACCATTTTCAGTGGAGGCCCAGGGATAAATGCTCCAGACACATGTCTTTGGAATGTAGGAGGAAAAGGAGCACCCAGAGGAAACCCATGCGAATGGAGGGAGGACATGTAGATGCCACACAGAAGAAACCTCTTGCTGTGAGGTTACAATGCTAAATTGCTAGATTCACTCAATACACAGCCAAACACCCAGATCATAGGAGACTTCAGCTACCCATCCATAGATTGGGCGGCTTACATAAGCACAAGCAAGATCGGTCTGATGTTCCTGGCCTTTGTTAATTCAAATGCCCTGGAGCAGTAAGTCTGCACCCCCCCCCCACAAGAGGCTCAAATGTCCTAGACCTCACCAACATAGGGGGTCAATGCACTACCCCATTGTGTTGCCCTCCCTGGTTAAGTCAGACCATAAATCTGTATTGTTTGAAGTAAAGATCAAGCCCGACACCCCCCCAGAAACAAAAAAAACTAAAAAATTTCTCCAAAGCAAACTATAGCCTTCTAAGTGATGGTATAAAAGGTTTCAAAGCCCCTGCATAAGACAGCCAACAATGACTCCTATGCAGAAGAGTAAATGAACACCCTATATAATAACTTAAATAAATGTATTGACTTGGCTATACCTGACAGGAATAAAATTGGTCCTCTCCAAAAAACAAGCCACCCTGGTGGACTGCAAGTATAAATAAGTTATATAACAAAAGAAAAGAAATTATATCTAAGAACAAGAAGGAAGTTACTCAGCAAAGGAAGATTACCATCCACAGCTTAAACAAGCAAATCAGAAACCTTCTAAAGTCCTCCAAAGCCAGTTACAAGGCTAAATTAGCATCCCTATCTAAAGACAATCATAAGACATTCTATAGCTATGTCCAAAACCTAAAAGAGAAAGCCCAGTTCTCTGCTGAACTTATAGTGGACAGCACCGCTGACACGGAACCTGAAGAAATTGTCAACCTGCTAGCTGACAGATTTGGTGATAACTTCAACACCTGTCCCTATCAACCATTTCTGATATCAGTCCTCTATCGAGTATCACCAAAGAACAGGTCATACAAGCACTCTCCAAGGCCAAAAATATGGCCTCTATGAGACCAGATAACATGCCAGGCTGCTTACTAAAACAAGATCTAGCAGAACCACTTAGCACTCATTTTAACCACAGCCTGCACACTAGTTTTGTGCCAGTGAAGTGGTGAACAGCAACAGTAATCCCCTTGCACAAAGGTGGTCCATCTACCGACCCTGGGAACTATAGAACCATTAGCCTTACCAGTCTTATGTATAAGTCCATGAAAAGAATCATTATGGACCTTATCTACCAGGACATAGGCCACCTTCAAACTCTTGACCTGACCCAGTTTGGTTTTATCAAGGGTAGATCTTGGTTATTAAACCTGGTGGACTTCTTTGAGAATGTCACCAAATCCACGGGTGAGGGGAAAGCAGTTCATACCACTTATCTTGATTTAGCCACGACATTTCACACAATTACTCACTCTGAGATAATTGAGAAACTCTCTTACCAAGGGATTAACCCATAACTCACTACATGGGTAACCAACTGGCTCACCAATAGAACGCACACTGTCAAACTTGGGGGTCCACTTACCGGTGGTGTACCACAAGGATCTGTACTGAGCCCTCCACTGTTTGGAATCTATCTCTCTGAAGTCCTGGCAAAAGTAGATGGACAGTGGCTTTTCCAAGTTTGCAGATGACTGTAAACTGTGTGCAATCAAAGAATCCCCCAGTGATATCAACAAATTACAGAAGGTATTGACACAGACAAATGGTTTGTGCCAGGGCTATGGACTAAAACTAAAAGCAAAAAAAAAATGCCTCATTATCCCCTTTGGCAAAGAAGTAGGTTCTCCAAATCATGACAAATATAGCACTCCTCTAAGCTCAAACCCAGTGGTGCGAGACTTGGGAACACAGGTTGGTAGCAATCTCAACTTCGATCACCATGTGTCCATAATGGTAAGGAAAGCCTTCTACACTGCACATCTCATAAATAAGGGAATCATGTTAAATAAATAAATAAAATATGTTAAAACCTGGACCCATGACTTTAGTCTGAGTGTTCACTTGATTAAATTCCAGTTGACTGAGTCTAAGTGGTTGAAAGTCATGTAGTTGAGTGCTTATTTGAATAAAAGGCATTTTAATAAAATGTGAGATAGATACATATAAATCTGTACTATAAAAGTGAAGTATGTACAAATAGCTGGAAGATGTTTTATCTGGTGATAAAGTGATACCTTTGCATAATCATTGCTGCTAGAGTTTTTATTTGTCCACTAGCAATAATTCCCTGTATGTGCAACTTTCTTTTCCCTGTGGTTATGTAAACATACAGTCAGTGTAATTTATGTAAGGAGTAGTGAGTGCAAAACCTGTCACATGGGCGAGTAGGAGGCGTGTTTCTGAAAATAACTCATTCTGGAAAGTGTTAACTTTGGTGCTTTTGACTGCATGATGTTTCAAGTTATGTAGAATTCGACTAACTGGTGTTCTGGTCACATGGGCACTCAATCACTTGAATTCAGTCATTTCTACCTAGTATTATAGATATACTTTAGCCCCATCAATGACTTGAAAAGATAGTACTCAGAGCCTAGCCCTGCACATATCCGTTAGAGATAGTACCCCAGATAATGTTAACAGTATGCTATTTGCCTAAGGCCTCTTCCCAATTCTGAAAAAAATACTCCTGTACTTGTCTTTCCTTTCTCATGTCCAGGTCAGCTATCCTTAGATTCAGGCCATCATTTTGGTCCATTTCCCCTGCAGCCAAACCCTTGATTGTAAGGTTCTGTTGCCTATCACTCCTAGCCATGGCATCAAGCAGGTACATAACCTTCCTGCCTCCTCTTTCCCCTAGTTCTGGTCTCCTAATAATAAAATCAGCCCAACAAAGCATCTTTCTTCTTCCTGGAAGTCACATGCCACCATGCTTTAGGCCTTATCCTTGAAGGACTGGGGCAGCATTTTCCTTAGTCTTCACTTTTGTTGCCACCGCAGAGGAACCAGTTTGTTTCAGGATATCTTTAGAGCCAACTATAGTCATCAGTTTCTCATTCCTGGTGATTATTGGGCAACAGCATTTATGATCTCAGAATGGGGATGACAGATGACCTGTCTTGACCAGTTCTGTACAGTGAATAGAATCAGTCAGTCTCATCTTGGTAGTTAGACATAGTTTTCTAGTATCATAAGGATGCACAGTAATGACATGCTTTAAAAGGTCATGTAATCTATAAAGGGCCAGGCATTCAAAATGTTCTGCACAAAATATCTCAAAAATTGCACATAGCACAATTTCATACATTCAAAGTCACACAGGCCATAGGCGTGTGTCTTTCATTTGCGACAGTGGGGTTAGCAATGCCAATGTAGATGGGCTGTCAAGACAGGGAATGGGGTAGGTACACTCAGATAAACCTAACCCTCTCAAGCGGCGTTTCTCAAGGGTCACTTGAAAAACTAGCTAGAGTTCTCGGGGGAGGGGGGGTGAAGACTGGTAGAGAAGGGTGAAGGCTGCCAGCCTAGCCAGATAGAATTTAGCAGATAATTCTGTCACTTGTAAATATGAATGTAAATTACAGGCTTGTTGTCTTAAATGTAAAGAAATACTGTTACATGTGGAACTGGAAAGAAATGTGACAACAGTGCAGTCTACTGACCAAAGTAAAGCTTGTGGTGACCTTTTGAAGTAGACAGTGGTGCCGAAAAGTCTAGATGAAGGAATTCTTTCTAGTGTTTTAACCAAGCATTAAATGGCTAGATTTAAGCATGCAACTGCATTTTTATTGCTCTGTTCCTGACCAGCTGCAAGATAACAAAAGGAAGATGTTAAGAATGTAAATACAGTTAATATGTAGCCTTGAAACACCAGGAAAGTGAAAAAGAATGTGGTAATGTTTATCAGAACTGCAATAGCAATTTAAACAGAGAGAATCAGAAGACATTAAGCATTTTTGTCTTGATAATCCAACCACAGCTCTGCCTATTGTCTTATGTAAGTTATCTTAGACTTATGTTTTCTTTTAGAGATAGCTAGACTTAGAAAAATTAGTCTATGTGTTTTTCTGTGATGTCAGAACTGTACTACTGAATTATTTTAAGTATTTCTGTGTGATCTCTGAACTCTTGACTAGCACTGGCTGTGTAGCAGAAAGTATTGTCTTGTGGTTTTAATTATTTATTATTAAATATTGTACATAGATCTTTCACCTCTGAGTCTACTCTTAGGGCTGTGCTATTGATGTTATAATTTGTAAGGGTACTGGACTTCCCAAGGATATGATAATGCATTTTTTCACATTTAGTTTTAGGCCATGATTCTGGCACCAATCATTTGTCTGATCTTTTCCCTCCTGAAGGATATCTACATCATTGGGAGATTCAATGATTGGATATCTACATCAGTGGGAGATTCAATGATTGGATATCTACATCAGTGGGAGATTCAATGATTGTCTTCAGCTTGCAGTCATTGGCAAACTTTGTCATTAAGAGGCCTTCCACATTAGCATTGACTTCAGAGAAGTATATCCTGAACAGGAGTGTTCCCATCATTGCATACCTCACAACTGTTCAGATTTTTGCAGAACATCCAGACTTTTTTGCGTAATATTTTTGGTCTGTTTCTCATAAAATTGTGTTTTTCTGGCAAATCACTGGCAAATCATTGAGGACTAAAGTCAGAAAATAACGGCATACATTTGAGTTTCAGACTTCATATCCTTCAGAAAATCATTGCTAATGCAAAACCTGTTATTCTATCAACTTTATAAGTTTGTAAGAGCAATATTTAAAAAGTGTCACCCCATCATTTGTGGCTTTGTCCAGATTTCTGCTCATTGAAGTTGAGAGGTATGCATCATGAGAGCTCTGTAGAACACCAGTAGTAACTGGTCTCTTGATGGATCTGGATTCACCCACTTTAACCATATGTGTCTTGTCCATGAGTCAATTGGATATCCATCTGGTGATGTAGGAATTTATGGATAGAGAATAGTTTACTATTATATTGGTCTGATAAGAGGTATAACATTATTAGTTGTGTGACACAGGTCCCAACCTCACAGTCAATCTGGCGGGCAGCTCTACATGCTTTGAAGATGATAGTATCAGATGTAAGTACATCATCTACAAAGACTTTGAGGTCTTTGACTAGTTTTTCCACTTTTTAATAATGCCCATTTTTTTTCTCTCCCAAATGCCAGAATACTACATTTTTTTACATTCAAGGCTTTGGCTGTGCCATTCATATGCAATGTTAAGTGCTGTTTAAATGAAGTGGAATGACTGAGGTTAAGGGAAATGCTTTTAAGTTTGCGGCTGTCTCTACCTGTCTGGAAAACCTGACACTGGTATTAATTCAGACAACTGAGAAAAAGGAACCAAAAAGGAGGGGTCCCCAGGACAGAAACATGATGGACTCCACTGGTACCAGGGAATGATTAGGACAGGAGACCTACTGCTGGTACCTGTTATTTATGACCATATAAATTATTGACCCACATTATTATGTCTTCTTTTGTATTCAGATCTCCAGGTTTATGTATATTTCCATCAAAGGGTATAGAGTCAAATGTTTTATCCATACTAACATAAGCTGCATGCTTATCTTCATCCACAGCAGGAGTCACACTCTCAGAAAAATGCATTAAGTTAAGCTCACAAGACCTACTTTTGACATACACTTACTGGATGAAGAATGTCTGCATAAATAAGTTGCATGATGATTCCATTATTTTACAAAATATCCTTGCATGGATCTATGGATGAGCCTCCCTTGTGAACTGGCACAGTAATGGCCTGCTTCTGGATATGAGTGATAAAGCTATCTTTTAATGTGCTATTGACTCCTTACAACCAAGTGATACCTCCACATGTTTCGGCAGTTATATCCTACTGGCACCTCTAGGTGTCTGATATAGTCTGCTGATATTTAGAAAAATAATTCTAAAACCGTGTTACATACAAGCTATTGAAAGATTTTATCTAAAGCTTACATGATGGGCAACTCAATTGCACTGATATATGACCTCTTTCTACTGTACTGCTGCTTAAGAGAAATTAATTGCTGTTCATATATTTTTTATTTGTATTATCAGAATTTTCATATTTTCTAAGTATCTCAATATTCAAGTAAGACAGAAATAACTGTTTAGCCTTGATATGAACATTCAAGTTGGATGAACAAAATGCTGCTGACAGTTTGTGTGTAGCTTGAGTGGTTACTCAGATATTATATGTTATTTAGAAAATATCACGCAATTAATATTTACTGGGTTGATTACAACTTATAAAATCCACTTTAAGACCTAGAATCGAATGAGTACTACCCCAGTAAAGATTTGTTTGTGCTGAACAGTTTACAATTTACATTTCTTTAGCAACCTTTATGGCCCCTGAGATATGAACTTTTTTTTTAAATGAAGGCCATAACATGATTTTTTCAAAAAGTTCAGTATGTAATCATCGGGATTTAATCGTGCAAACCTCCAAAGTGAATGAGTTAAAATACATAGGTTTTGTTTTATATTATATGATGCCATGGAGTCAGGTTTGCTGACATTACTGAGAAATGAACTGGCTCATTTCAATGTGATTTTAGCTGGAATCATGCTGCAAGGAGAGACAGTACATAGGGTTTCCATTTGTGGGTGAAATTTGCTATAGCTCTTTGTTCCAACACTTTTATCTATATGCGTCAGCCGTTTTATGGTGATACCATTTTGTTCCAGCTAACTACATTCTTCTTTCCAAGAAATAGGTTTCAAAACAAACTCATTGGAAAATAACACAAATAAGCCAAAATAGTTAAAAATATTGCAAACCATT
Organism: Protopterus annectens; assembly: GCF_019279795.1. Taxonomy (NCBI): domain Eukaryota; kingdom Metazoa; phylum Chordata; order Ceratodontiformes; family Protopteridae; genus Protopterus; species Protopterus annectens. Next base: position 1,267,552,826 of record NC_056726.1, read on the forward strand.
TTCTTGAATAACAAAAAGTACAAAATTCACAGAGATATTAATATTAATTTAAATCTAACTCTAAACCTAATCCAAAAACTAACTATATCCTAACCATCCTGCTAATTCTAATCTTAATCCTGACAGTAACCAAAAACTAAGCATTCGTGTTGACCCCAACCCTTCCCAGTAATATTTGACTGAGAAACACTTAAAGTAATATTGACCAAAGGTCATTCATTTAAATATAATATTGTCATAAATTAAAGTCCAAAAGGACTTGCTCAGACTACTCCTGAGCAAACTGTGCAGACAAACAAAGCTTGATTCTAGTTACAGCTTTATAGCACATACATTATAAATTGTCATTAATTTATTTTTCTGTATTCATTCATTCCTTAATGCATTAATATCCTGTTTAATCCATTCCAGGGCCATGGGGGATCTGAACCCTATCCTAGCGCTCAATGGATGCAAGGAATCAAAACTAATCTGTTACAGGGTACCAGACCACTGCAGTATACACAGACAGATACATGCATGTGGGTACGCACACACGCACCAAGGCACACACACATATATGCACACATACACACACACACACACACACACACACACACACACACACACACACACACACACACACACACACACACACACACACACACACACACACACACACAGCTCTGGATAATGAAGAGGATAGCCAACTCATTGACTACATCTTTGTTATGTAGACAGAAAATGGAAAACCCTCTAAACATGCACACAGAAATACAGAAGACAGGAAGATGCCATACAGAAGAGAATCCAGCTGTGAAACAAACTGGGGAATCAAGCTTTACGAGGCAGCAATGCTTCTCCATTGTGATATACAAGCATTATTCAGTCTTGATTCTATCTTGTGAATGATTAATCTGCTAAATTCATTAAAGCACTTAGAGATGTAAATAGTTTATTAAGGAAGGGTAGCTTGTTCTATCAGTTATGAAGATTCTGTGTCCAAAACCAAGCCCTTATTTTCCTACTGTTTATATTTAGCTTTATTAGAAAGTTGTCCAGCCTGATGTAAGCCCTGTGGGCTGTGTGTGTCAAACACACCTGGGGATTCATAAATTCTGCATCACAGATTGTGTCAAAGCCTACACAGCTTACACTGCTTGTGCAATGAGCAGAAATGTTAATCAGACATGCAGTGTGCATGATGACAATGATGATGATGATGATGACCCTCTCTTTGTGCCTGCAGCACAGACCCAAAACTAAATCATGGTAAACTACCCCATGCCTACACTGTAATACAAGTAGCAATGGTAAACAGTGTCAGGGTAAAAGCTCTTCCAATAAGGGATGCAAGTGCACACACACAGTATAATAACATTATCAGATGCATCTAAGCAGCACAACTGTGACTTCAGCAGCCAAACACATGTTCTATGATTTTTCTGGTTTGTGCCAAAGCATGTTTGTAACTGTTTTCAGTTGCAGATGATACCCTGACAGTTGATGAAGTGATTTTCTTTTACAGTTCCTTTACCTCCATCCTAGTTCACCAGGTGAGACCTTTATTTCTATATTGGTACAGTCTATGTCCCCCCAGGACCTCAAGGAAATGAGCTATACACAGAGGTTGCACATGGTGTTTGTTTTCTGCTGCAGTGTATGTGGGAACCATTCCACCACATACAGAAGCTTGGCATTGAAGAACTAGTGGAGCATTTTTTAAGACAGTTGCCTGAGCTACCCTTACTGTGTCTCCACTGGGTCACTGAAAGGTCACTGTAGCTAATAAGCATAAATCACAAATATCTTTGTATCCACTGGGATGGGTACTCCACAACTCCAGTGAGGATGTAGAAGACGCCAACACAGGTCCACAATTTCCTGCATGGTGTCCCTGTCCACATGGTAGTGGTCCATTATGTAGGTGTCATGGAGACCATGAAATGTGAACACTTGGATAGAACACCTGGTACCTTCATGGTAAATGTCGAACCTTTGGCTTCAGCATCTGTTATAAAAGCCTCTTGCCAATGCAAGTTTACATTCCAGCAATGCATAGCACTATTCAATAGCGTACAATGCTAGAACACGAGCATCTGGCCATATACAAATCTAAGGAGGGTGCAGTGCTGCTGCATTATATTTAAACATTTCTGAATTGTTCCTCCATGTTTTTGCCTCATTAGCATACCCTTCACTTCATCATACAGTGATTAGCATAAAACATGTCTGGCCATGTTTTTCCAACTGGTCATATTATGTGGCTGTATTTTCTGCATCGCACAACATGATCGCTTGTTGTGCAAATTTACATAATAATAATACTAATAATATTACCCATTTTTAACAGGTAAGCCCACTGGCCACACAGACCCTGTTCCAGATCAGCCTGGGAGCAATATGTGGTTAAATAATTTGCTTAAGGCCACAGAATAGATTAGTCAGGACTAAGAAAATGAAACTCTCTACCATTCCAAGAAGGAAAGGCATCCCTGATGAGTATCAGTAAGAAACTGAGGTCCCTCATGAAATCATCCAAGGCTAACTTTGAAAGAAAAATAGCCAAGGATTCAAAAGATAACCACAAAGCCTTCTTTAGCTATGTTAAGAATCTAAATGGCAACTCGCAGATATGCACTGAACTAGTGCAAAATAGCACAAAATATACTGAACCTACTGATATTGCCAACATCCTGGCAGATAGATTCAGTGCAAATTTCACCCACCTCTCACCTCCAAAAGGGCCCACAACAATACCGGAAAAGTGTAGTGTGCCAAAAATCACAGATGCACAGGTGAAAACAGCCCTTTCAAAAGCCAGAAACACAACATCAATGGGACCAGATGGTGTCCCAGGCTGCATCTTGCACGAACTACAGAATGAACTAAACCCCCACCTAAACACACTGTTCAACCTCATCCTCTCCACAGGCTACGTGCCCATAGAATGGCGCATAGCAATGGTTATTCCTCTCTACAAAGGAGGGGCCACAATTGACCCTGGTAACTATCGCCCCATAAGCCTGACTAGCCTGGTCTGCAAGGCTATGGAGCGCATCATCATGGAACTCATTAACAAAGACATTGGGAGCCTCCAAACACTTGACCCGACCCAGTTCGGCTTTGTTAAGGGCAGATCATGCCTAATAAACCTGGTTGACTTCTTCGAGACAGTCACCAAGGCCATATACAAGGGAAAGGTGGTTCACACAACCTACCTTGACCTCATCAAGGCTTTCGACACCATTTCCCACTCGGGTATTACAGAAAAACTCACCAGACTGAACATAAACCCCTACGTCATGAGATGGGTTGCCAACTGGCATACAGACAGAACTCACATGGTAAGAATAGCAGGATCCAGGTCCAACTCTAAACCAAACTACTGAAAAGTAGGCGAGAATGAACGCAATGAGAGCCAGCAAACTGACAATAAAATAAAAGAAACTCTAAACCAGTCACAAGTGGTGCCCCGCAAGCTTGGTCCTGGGACCCCTACTGTTCGGCATATACTTCTCAGTAGTACAGGCAAACACAGGAGGACTATGGCTAGCCAAGTTCTCCGATGACTGCAAACTGGGAGCCATAATTGACTCTCCGGCTGACATGGACATCCTCCAAAAGGGCTTTACTGAGACGGACACCTGGTGTCAAAGTCATGGCCTCAAGCTAAATGCCAAAAAATGCATAGTCATCCCGTTTGGGAAAAACAAAACACCCACGAATTACCACATAGGTGGCAGCCCCCTTAATACAGAAGAAGTAATAAGAGATCTGGGGACCCAGATAGATAGTAATCTCTCCTTTGACAATCATATTGCCAAAGTAGTTAGGAAATCCTTCTATGTGGCCCATCTAATTACTAAAGGGTTCGCATCTAGAAATAAAGAGGTTATAGTGCCCCTCTACTCGTCACTCATTAGACGCATCATAGAGTACAATGCCCCATTTGGGATGTACCTCACAAGACACTTCCAACAGCTGGAAAGACCACAAAAGTACCTCACCAAGATTACTGGTCTCAAACATATGTCCTATGCAGCCCGACTGAAAAAACTCCGGCTGTACTCAGTGGCATATTGCTTACTCAGAGGTGATCTCTGCCTGACTTACAAAGCCATGTCCAACTCAGAATTGATGGACATGTTCCACCTAATGAAATCCAAGTCACTGCGAGCCATGCGCTCTAGTGAGATAAACCTAACCACAACAATAAATACAACATGCTGGAGGGATAGATTCCTGTCACAGAGACTCCCCATGCTTTGGAACAAAATTCCAAATTACATCAGGCAGAGCCCCTCACTAACACTCTTCAAGGAAAACCTTGACGAGTGGATGGGTAACAGAAAATACACCCCTATGATCACTTCATTGGCTCTGCTTGACAGATGATCAGTTAATTAATCAATGGGGCAGCGAAAGCCAACACACTCTGGCTAGGCTTATAAATGCCCTCAGGCAGATAGCCTAGTACCTACCTATGAACCTATAAGAACTATAGCTCACAGTCTTAACCTGCTGCACCAGGCTTAGTGGAAAGATTCAAATGTTTATGATTTAGTAAAGCAATACCACTGCCTCGAGTCACACCACATGGATAACCACAGCACCAACAGGTGTAGTGTGTCTCGAGGCAGTGTTACAGTTTTGCTAGTTTTTAATCTCTGCCTTAGCCGCTTTGCACTTTTCTTAAATGTTTATGAATTCCACACACAGTGTCTCAGAAAGAATCTATCACATAGTTTCTTGAAGACTAGACACAGATCTTCTTTCTTTCTATATGCTAGGGACTAGAGTGAGATATTAATATTATTGTTTATGTTTAGCTAAATCAAGAGTAGCAAGGTAAATAGTGTGTGCTATCAGTCTCTGTAGAGAGGTGACAGTGCTATTGTAACAGCAAATGATTCTACCAGCCTTCCGTGGGAGTTGTGGGTATGTGTGTGTATACGTTTGTACATTTACAGATGTGTGTGTGTGTGTGTGTGTGTGTGTGTGTGTGTGTGAGTGTGTGTGTATATGTTTGTACATTTATAGATGTGTGTGTGTGTGTGTGTGTGTGTGTGTGTGTGTGTGTGTGTGTGTGTGTGTGTGTATGTTTGTACATTTATAGATGTGTGTGTGTGTGTGTGTGTGTGTGTGTGTGTGTGTGTGTGTGTGTGTGTGTGTGTGTGTGTGTGTGTGTGTGTGTGAATAATATTTATTTGCAAAGCAGTTACCATGGGTAAGGGACACTGCACTGGAAGACACTGTACTTCACACAAAAAGTGGTGAGAAAGGGGTCTGGATGCTCAACTAAAAACTCAGCAATGCACATGTTCAGTGTGTATTTCTATTCTGTGTAGATGTTGAAATGCATAATCAGTATAGCGGTGTGCTCTTGGGGTCAGGTTGTACTAGGTTAATTGGTTATTGAATCAAATCAGCTGTACACATTTCTTTATTTAACCTACTGGATACCGGTGTTCTGATTTGAGAGACAGTCCCTCTGGTGGCCAGTAGACCTATTTAGGACAATGAACAGTCATTGTCCCCTCAGATACCCAGGTAGTGAAGTGGTTGGAAGTGGTGGAATAACCCCTCCCATGCCAGCCTTGTCTTTATATATTGGTAGCAAGTGGTGTCATCATCATCATATCTGAGTTGTCACTGGTGGGATTCAAACCCTCATTAATGCTGATAATTCTTGACATAAAGCTGACAGTGTCAGACCATATGGCACTGTGGAGGTAAATGAATTGAATGATAGACTGTGTGAATGGAAAAAAATGTATGAAGAAAGCAATATGACGAGTGCGTAAGTGTACACTAGTGAGGGTGACAGAGTACATGTCTGTGAAACGGACAGCTGGTCTGAGTGCAAAAGAAAAGACAGTGGAGGAAGTGAAAAGGGAAAAGGGGAAACAAGACACTACAAAGGAGAAGATAGCGCAGTGGTTTAGTGATTAATGTTGTCACCTCACAGCAAGAGGTTCTCCAGTTCGATTCTCGGCAGGGGTACCTTCTGTGTGGAGACTGTATGTCCTCCCTGCATTTGCGTGGGTTTCTTCCCACATTCCAGAGACATGCATTTGGAGTGTTTCTCCCTGGGTCTCCACTGAAAATAGGCTATGTCCTAGTCGGACTTTCCCAGTCAATAAATGTTAAATAAATAAAAAAAGATGTACAAAGTGAGGAAGTATTTTAAACTGCATTATAATGGAGAGGGACTGATAAATGCAGGGACTTCAGCTGATGGTAGCAGCCACGACAAGTGAACAGCAGCTTGTTTCACTCAAAGACTCCTGGACTACCTTTGCTAAAGAATTATTGTTAGCATCCTGTGTCACAGATTTCTCTCAAGCTAACTACCAACACACTCTTGCAAGACCAAACTCTACACATAACATAACATGATTTACCTCTTTATTATAAAATGAATCATCCTTACACTGTGTGGATTTTATTACATCATCTCTGTCACATTAGCAAACACTATATCTCTCCGCCACATTTGATTCTGTCAGCCTCCCATCAAATGATTATATCAGTTAATCCACTTATTCCACACCATCATTATATAGTGAATGATTTTCCATGCAAGGGTGCATGTAAATATTAATTCCTGTGCAATAAAACTATATTACTATTTCTCCCCAGGCAGCTTTACTAGTGTACATTCCCCTAAATCACTATCAGCTTGCAGTTTGTAAGGTCGTGACGGATTCTACATAAAATAATGCAAGATACCTTTCCAGCGAGAGGGAGAGAGAGAGAGAGAGAGAGAGAGAGAGACAGAGAGGGAGGGAGATTGAATAATTGCTTTTGTTCTCAGGAGCTGCATCTGCCTTCTCTCAAACTGAAATATATAGTCCTGTCACAGTTCTGTCACATTAGGAATGTGTATGTGCCCTTTATGCATGGCTGTGTTTGTCAAATCTTGTCTAATCACTTGCAGGATATCAGTCCATCTTCCAGTGTAAGGCTGGGCTATTTTCTTCTACCACTGGCAGCTTTATACAAAAGAGCGGTAGAGTATTGCAAATGTTCACAGGAAAATGTGGTGCAAGTTTGATTACTAGGCATTTAGAATGAATGACAGAAGACAAAACTGTTGGGTGGGATAGAAACAAAAAGGGAAAAGAACAGTTATTAGGCAAGTTCAGAAAACTTAATTAGGATGTGCTGCAAGGATAGTTATTTACAGTGGTTGTTGCTCACTTATCTATGTAACTCCCTTGCCATTCATTGGATTTTATTAGTCTATATCCTGCAATGCAGACATGTCATCTTTAACCACTACTAATTTGTCAGACTTCCTCTCCCTGTCACTGAATTACGCCAGTTACCTTAAGCCTTGTAAATGTGTTTCCTTTATTTCCTTCCTGTCACAGCATTATACCAATGTCCTTCCATCACAGCCCACTTGTGTCAAGCACTGTCTTGTGCCATGTGACACTGTCAGTCATTATCTAATGTAGGTATCTAACAATGTTTGTCATAAAATTGTGAATGCTCCATCTTTCAGAGCAGGATTTGACCTGACCTTCCGAAACTATGTATGAGGCTCTGAGTCAGGAAAGTAATGTGGAACTTTTGAAGTACCCACACATAAAATGAAGTCATTACCTCTTACTTTCACCTTTCTTTTTTAGACTTGTTCAGCTCTTATAATCACTGCTGTGAAGTCAGTTTCTCAAACTATATGGCTGACAGCCTGAAGGGAAAAGAAAGTTATTTTGAATCATTCTGTGGCAGCAGTCTACCTAACTTCTTTTAGTTTTTCAGGTCTGCTATTTTACAGCCTCATGTAATTTTCACATTAGCATGCATGAGTTTCTGAAGTGCTGTACATCTCCGCTCAGCAGCCATCCAAAAGGACAATAGAGACGGTATTGAAATCTAGCGCCTACCTTTGTTTAACCCCACGGGTGCTATCATGCTACAAGTCACTGAAATGTGATTTTCTACACAGTTTTGTCATAAAATAGTGATCAAAGGCAGAAATTACTAGGATTAGAGTCAATGCTGTCAATCAGCTTTATTTTCTGAAGAAAGATATCCCGTTTCCTGTGTATATCCAAGGCTCTGTATCAGAACTCGCAGCCTGATATTAAACTGATCCACGCCTTCCCCTGAATTTGCATAACCTCCTCCTTGTACATCAAGTAGTGTTGAAGTGATTTTCTCATTTTATTGATAAGAGGTCTCTCTTTCATTAACATGCCCACCCCAATGTAGCATTCTTTAAACAAACAAACAAAAAATGTATATATATATATATAAATATATATATATATATATATATATATATGGGTCTATCTGATTACGCCGAAAGCTGAGAAGAACGACAATGAGATAACCGGCACTGGAAGATCGACAACAGAGAAGACCGACAGTTGAGAATCCCGATGCTGAGAACACCGGCATGTTAAGGTAAGTGTGCAATAGGGATGGACATTAGGGTCAGGGTGTGGGTAAAGTAAATGTGCGATAGTGACGAACGTTAGGGTAGGGTGTGGGTGAGGTAAGTGTGCAATAGTGACGGACATTAGGTTTGGGGCGGGTTAAATGAGTTAGGGTTAGGGTGCGGGCAAGGTAAGTGTGTGATAGTGACGGACTTAAGGGTTAGGGGCGGATTAAGTGAGTTATGGTTAGGGTGCGGGTAAGGTAAGTGTGCGATAGTGACAGACTTAAGTGTTAGGGGTGGATTAAGTGAGTTAGGGTTAGGGTGCAGGTAAGGTAAATGTGCGATAGTGACGGACCTTAGGGTTAGGGTTTGGGTTAAGGTTAGTGCACATATAGTTGTGTATGTAAGATTTAGTGTAGGTTTGTAAGGTTTTTGGTGTGCTTGTGTTGTGTGTGTGTTTTTCGGAAAAGTTATTTGTTTTGTTGATTGTCGGGATTGTGGTTTGTCAGGCATGTGAAGTTTCGTGTTTTTGAACTTTCGGTTTTGTCGTGTTGGTTATTTCGTTGGCGGTGTTTTGGCATGTCGGTGTTATCAGGTAGACCCATATATATATATATATATATATATTTTTATGTATTTTTATATATATATATATATATATATATATATATATATATATATATATTTATATATATATATATATATATATATATATATATATATATATATATATATATATATATATATGGTTGTGCATTTTTATTACATTAAAGATCTCCCAAACCAACATCTTTCTGCTTAGCATTCTTATATCATCACTTGTGATATGATATTCCCATTTTATGTTTTCCTAATTTCCATTCTTATATTTAATCCTGTTTCACACATGTTCAGAGCTAAAGTCAGTTTTGTTAAAGGTCTACAGTCAGCAGCTTCTATAGGCCTTCTGAACATTTTCTACAAATGATAATTTTACAGCAGTAAGAACTATTAGTAAACCACATTCTCTCTGCTTGTAGGTTATAAGCATCTTTGTTTTCCATTGTCGAGTACTCTTAATAACTGAGTAGTATTGAAACTTTCTCTTTATATCCTCCTAATTCCTTTCCCAGTAAGGTACCATAACAGAATGACGGAGAAATGTTTCCCTGTAATGGCCAAGACTCTCCTTCTGCTGATTGTTGTAGTATCAAGCGATTCACATACGTCAGCAGACATCTTAACTGTCCTATTTTGTAGGGGCACACCTAATGTTTCTCAAAGATTTGTTCATAGGTGCCGGAAGCTGTTGAAGACTGGGGGGGTGGGGGGGGCAGATGGTTAGAGGAGCACTTAGTGATCTAAAAAGGGCAATTTTTTGCAGCTATTTACTATCACAATAAAGGTTCACTTGGAGGACATTTTAAGCTTATCCAATTCCCTTTTGGTGCTCGAATTAACATTTTCTGATTGGTCTTACCTATCCCATGGCTGATAATTGTATATTAACCCTAGTGAGAATAACTGTGATCATACCATAGATAATTTGAGGGGACCCATGTAAGGAATGAAGCATTTAGGAACTGCCTCTATCCATTAGTGGCATGAGGGGCAATCCTGGAGTACATTTTCTATTACCCATCCTTAGTTCCAAGTTGCATTTGAATATGGGCAGATGAGCTTTGATTTATTTATATGGATAGTCTGTTCTGGAACAGTGGTAGCCTCTTTTATATATAGCCATCTCTCCACAACATTCAACTGGCTCACAGACAGAACGTGTACAGTAAAAAGAATGGGATTCCACCTCTTCCACCAGAGCTGTTACTAGTGGTGTTCCACAAGGATCTGTGCTGGATCCACTTCTGTTTGGAATCTATTTCTCAAACATTCAGATAAAAATAGATTGCCTGTGGCTTACCAGATTCACTGATGACTGCAAACTGGGTGCAATCACTGAAACCCAAAACAATGTCACTATACTACAAAAAGGGCTTATACAGACAAATGATTGGTGCCAAAGCCACAGATTTAAACATAACAGAAAAACATGTATTATCATCCCCTTCAGTAAAAGTAAATTCCCAGCAAATTACAACATTAACAATACCCCCTAAGTTCAAAGCCAGTGGTGAGAGACTTGGGAACGCAGGTTGACAGCAGCTTTAACTTCAATCATCATGTGTCCACAGTGGTGAGGAAGGCCTTTTATGTTGCCCATCTCTTAAGCAAGAGAATAGTTATAACTCCTCTGTACTCATCCCTCATCACACCAATAATAGAGTACAAGGCTCCCTTCTATATGTACCTCACCTGACACCTACAGCAGCTGGAGAGACCTCAGAGGTTTCTCACCAAGGAAATTCAAGGCCTTCATCACATGACCTACACAGACAGTCTGAAGGCTCTGCCGCTATACTCTATTGTATAGACTGCTTAGAGGCAACTTGTACTTGGCCTACAGAGCAGTCTCGGTTCCTGCCTTAATGGAAATACTGCACATCCGCAAATCTTATGGGACAAGACTCCCTCGCTCTTCAGACCTTAACCTAGCCTGCAACATAAAGAGGACTTGCTGGAGAGAGAGAGCGAGATGTCTCCCACAGGCTGCCACTCCTCTGGAGCAAACTTCCAGTTCAGGTTAAACAGAGCTCCTCAATGACTATTTTAGTGTAACTTGGACAGTTGGATAGGAAACGTTAAATTCACCGTGGGGGGTTCATATATGTCCCTCTTGGATAGGGGCAGGGGCAGTTGGTGCCGTTCATAAATGCACACACTAATACAGGCTATTTCTCCTTGTCTGTGAAGGAACAATGGCTTGTAAAGCCCCCAGTAACCTCCTATGATTCTATGTAATAATGTACCTTATGTTTATGAGGTAAATATACCAACTCCCAATCCCAGGTTAATTAAAACCAATAACCTCTGTGTTAACAGAGTTAAAACATGATGTACAGATCACTGAAGTGTTAAATGATATATGACCTCTGTTAAAATTATTTCCTCAAGCCTGTGAGTTACATTTACTGTCTTCTGTGTTAACTTTAATGACTTTCCTTATGACTTCTTATGTTTCATTTTCTGAGCTACCCCAGATTTAGTTAAAACATGCTAGAATCTACAGTCAACCTCAGTTTCCCACTTCTGAATTAACTATTCTGTGCTATTTTTTTTGTTTCTATCTCTTACAACTAATTACACTTTTGCTCACTTTCCACTTGCACCATACCTCACTTTAAAACTCACACGGTCTATATGCATCACTATTTACATTTTGGAAGGAAAAAATATCTTCCAATCTGCTACAACTATCCTTGTTTTTCCATTGCCAGGTCTTTTACTCTAGTGTTATAATCATTGATGCAGCTGCACCGCTGCAACTGTTTAAATGAATGAATATGGGAATTGCGATCCTCACTGAATACCAACAATCTTATATGTGTTGCCAGTATTAAGGCTCTGAAACATGCAAAACGTCATTTAAATTGTCAAAGCAAAGAGCTAATACTTTCCTTAAGAAACTGTGCCATCTTTTCATCTCACTAGGAAGAGAAAGAAGTGGTAAACAAATGCAAGTGGCAATCATACATAAATGCTCATATTATCAAACTGAATTTTCAGATTGTTCATTTTATTTGTAACTGAACCTTTTGTGAATCAGCACTTTACCACAGTTAATAAATTATCTATAAAATAAAAATGTGCATTTGGGAGGATTGCATTACTTGCTATACGTAATCTGCAAAAGTCTCAGTTGTCAAGCACTGTTTGCAATAATCAAGTAGTCCATATAAATATTTTGACTAAATGCATGACATTATATGGCATGTTGCATGGTGTGGAAAGAAAATCAACATTTTCCCATGTCCTTGTCTCATACAGTTTTGTCTCTTACACATCATCTTCCATTCAGATGTTCCCGTGAAAAGTAGGAATTCACTTTCTCATGTGATCATTATAAGATATCCTATTTGCCTACTGTTATAAAAAAGCACATCATTTAAAATCAGCTCTTGTATCTGAGAATGTTATGTTCAGCAAGCTGAGTGATATGGTGGCACATTGCTTAGTCCTCCTATCGTACATCTCTAAGATCTGGGCTTCAGTCCTTGCATGTAGCATTTGTGTGGGAGGAGCTTGAATGTTTTCTTTGCTGTGTGCTTCCTTTCAAAGATGTGCTGATTAATTTGATATCCCTAGGTCTGAACTGTGAAATGTTCCTTACCTAGAAAGGTTTTTGGGTTTCTGATATCATTGTAGCTAAGAAAATAAAATAATAAATAATGCTTGTTAAGTTTACAGCTATGTAAAAATAAATATTCTTTATGTATAAGTCTTAGTGAGAAATGAATGTGTCTATCTGGTGATGAACCTAATTATTTAGAAATTCCATTCTGGAATCCCAGTCTTCAAAGGAAGAGTCTGTTCCTTATAGCTTACCTCAGACTTGTAGAAGTACATCCTCTGGAGCTTCTCCACTGCAGTTTCATCTCTGTATTTACCTGCATACCGCTACACTGACTTGTGTCATACCTGTGTAATATGCAGTCAGTAATGCCGATACCTCTTAACCTTCCCTCTCCAAAACAAGGAACACTGGCCTTCATAATGTAGAACAAATAAGCAAAATGTCATAGGGAGGGAGTATTTCTGCCACAAGCAGCTATGGAACAGTAAATACATCTATTGAATTAATTTGGCACTAGATGCGAGCGACCAAACTTTCAAAGAAATAACCACAAGAATAGTGCTACTGCGATTGTAAGTACGTCATCCGAAAAACTTACAGAAGTGGGACTTCAAGGTACACATACACACACACACACACACACACACACACACACACACACACAAAACTAAGCTGAACGAGCACCATCCATAAATATCTAAGTAGCTGAACGAACACCATAACAACTAAGCTGAATGAGCACCATAATAACTAAGCAGCTGAACGAGCACATTAACTCACAAAATTTCTGGGCCACTATAAACAGTATTTTCCAACCAGGTAAATCACCAACTCCTCATCCAAAAATAGACATCACCTCTGTAAACACAGCCATCCAATTCAATGAGTTCTTTACTAACTCTATATTAAAGCTGTCAACAGGCCCACACTTCTCAACCCCCACTATACTATATAACCCATCAAATAATGTTAACTTCTTCACCCTTCACCTGGTTATCTGCATTTGTGCTATAAAATTTGCAAACAAAAGTAAATATCTCTAATCACTGTAGAAATAAAGAAGAAAATAGTATGTACCCTGGCAGGTACCAGGGAGAAAAAGCCAAGTAATGGTGTTGCCACGGGGTGGCTATGGAAGGTCCTGATCCATCACCTTGCCTAGGGCCTCACTTAACTATGATCCAGCTCAGGTAGGGAGTATACCTTCCCAATTAACAAGTGCAGAATTACACTGAGATCTAAATTTCTTTCCCACTTTATGATTTTCCTGTGGAATATGTTACCTTTATAAATATGTAAAAGTGATTCATTAATCACCTTTAAAAGTTACTTACATTCATGGATGGGTCAATTTGCCTTTTAGTAAACCACGAGTTTGTGTTTTAATAGGCATTTAGGCCTTTACATGGTGATCACAGGCTATGAACTGTGAACTATAATATCTGGTTTGACCCTGCCAGGTTAATAAATAAATAAATAATATATAATGGTTGCCCTATAGAGGATTATAATACAATTGCTTTGAAAGCTAGCAAAACACTTACACTTTTTTCTGTAACTAGATAAGCTAGATAAAGTTCTGTGCAATACAAAGAATTATGATTGTGCCTCTGATGATAATCATTTATTATTTGTTCGAGTCATGCATACCAAGAAATTCACCTAAGAGGTGAATCTTGCCATCCATGTCCAGAACACAATAAATTATAATGATTGGAGACCAAATCATAACTCTTTGTAGAGCTGTATCTACTGGAAAGGCTCACCCAGACTCTACTACAGTTTGCTGTGAGGGAAAGGTTAGTTTGCTTTTTATTTGTTGTATTCTGTATTACTTTATTGCCTTTTTCTATTTTGTGTACAGTGATTTGTTTTCTTTACACTGTGATTTACTTGTATTCTACTTTTAACTGCACATTAAAACTTAAAAAGATACCACAGCTCTGTCTCTTGTGAGTTAGACAGAAATTAGAAGAGGTCAATTAAGGAGTCACACACAAGTTAGAAGAGGTCAAGTTAAGGTTAATCAAATGTGAACTGATTGGGTGGAGCTAGGAACTAAACCTTCTATTTAAGGGGTAAAATAAAACATTTCAGAGCTTTACTGGAAAGGCTCACCCAGACTCTGCTCCAGTTTGCTGTGAGGTAAAGGTTAGTTTACTTCTTATTTGCTGTATTCCCTACTACTTTATTGTCTTTTTCTATTTTGTGTACTGTGATTTGTTTTCTTTACACTGCGTTTGACTTGTATTCTGCTTTTAACTGCATATTAAAACTTGAAAAGACACCACAGCTCTGTCTCGTGTGAGTCAGACAGAAATTAGAGCAGGTCATTTAAGGAGTCACACATAAGTTAGAAGAGGTCAGTTAAGGTTAATCATCTATGAACTGAGAGGGTGGAGCTAGGAACTAAACCTTCTATTTAAGGGGTAAATAAAACATTTCAGAGCTTTACTGGAAAGGCTCACCCAGACTCTGCTACAGTTTGCTGTGAGGGAATGGTTAGTTTGCTTTTTACTTGTTGTATTCTGTATTACTTTATTGCCTGTTTCTGTTTTGCTTGACCTACAAAGTCATGTCTGATCCAGAGCTTCTAGATATGGTACACCTAAAGGAATCCCAATCCCTCTGTGCCACATGCTACAGGGACCTAAACCTCATTACCACAATAAACAGAACATGCTGGAGGGACAGGTTCCTAACCCAGAGACTTCCCATACTCTGGAACAAACTTCCCATTCACATCAAGCAGAGCACTTCACTGTCCCTCTTTAAGAGGAATCTTGATGAGTGGATGGGCACTAGGAAGTTCACCCCAGGGATCACTTCAGTGGCCTTGCTTGACAGGGGCATTGGGAACTAACTTTGGGCAGCATGATGCCAGGGAATCTTCTTGGGCTAGGCTTATATAGGCTCCAGGGCCTTTAGCCTAGTACACACCTATGAATCTATGAACCTATGTATTAATAGTTACAGAAAAAAAGGTCTAAGAGTTTTGCTGGCTTTCATCGCAGTTAATGCATAGCAAGCTCTGTCAGAAAGACAGTGTAACACATTCTCTTACATTAGAAAAAGTCAGGGACAGATTACTGGCACAGACATCAGGCAGAAACAATTTTTTTTTTTAATTTTGCCACTATTATTTGCTCCCTGGCACCGGCAGGTTTAATTGCCTAACATTAGACTTGATCTTAATAATTGAAAGCAGAAAGCAGGGATGCTTAAAAATTATTGATTGGGATTTGCTCTGTAAGTTTGTCTTTTTTTTTTGTAATATCAAATCATAACCACCACACTCCATCACTACAGTATTTTTTGCCTCACAAAAAACAGTAGTCAGAGCTTCTATTCCCACTTGCTTCACTCAAATGCACAACAGTTCTGTAAATCCAGAGACATTGTCTAGACATAGTGTTTGGTTGAACCCTGCCAAAAGAAAAATCGACTATGTTAAATATATTTTTATCACACACAGAAAGTTATTTCACCCAATATAAATTTGTCTTTCAAAGCTAAAATTACTACAGCAAACAGCAAGGACATCATTTCATCCACAAACCTCCCCATATCCATTGCCTACCCATAATATCTGGTTTGACCATGCCAGGATGAAAACAATAATGACTGCTTATTTATAGGCAAATTGGAGGAGCACAAGTTCACCTACAGCATTTCTTTGGGGTGTTAGCAGAAATATGAGCACCTGAATAAAACCAAAGAGCAAAACAGCAGGGCTAGTCATTTCATCCATATACAGCCCTGGAACTCACTGCTTATTGATAGTATCTGGTCAAACCAGTCCAGGATGAAAAATAAAATACTTACCTGCTACAGTCCACACCATAAAAAAGACCCCAGAGAAAACAGCAATAATGTGAGTGACTCACTCATTTATTCTGATATTTCGTTAACCTGTGACCTCCTCTGTATAGTATATAGCTCATTTATTCTGATATTTCATTAACCTGTGACCTCCCCTGTATAATATATAGTCTCATTGCTTTAGACTACAGGTTAACCTGTGACCTCCTCTGTATAATATATAGTCTCATTGCTTTAGACTACAGGTTAACCTGTGACCTCCTCTGTATAGTATATGGTCTCATTGCTTTAGACTACAGGTTAACCTGTGACCTCCTCTGTATAGTATATAGTCTCATTGCTTTAGGCTACAGGTTAACCTGTGACCACCTCCTCTGTATAGTATATAGTCTCATTGCTTTAGACTACAGGTTAACCTGTGACCTCCTCTGTATAGTATATAGTCTCATTGCTTTAGACTACAGGTCACACACTGAGCTACTTTTTGTGGTGCAGTAATGTGCCAGGTTTAGTCACAATTTGCTATAGTTTTAATGGTAAATTGCAGCTAAATCAAGGGAAAAAAATCTGCATTCGCAGTACTGCCAAAGCAGTACAGTTGAGACCTAAACAGCCATCTGCTAATATCATTAATGGTAGCTCTTTGTATCCCCTTTCCCCCTGGTTAATCCACCACTTGTATATGCTGCAGTAAGCATATTACAGTACTATATACTGTATTAATAATACCAATTTGTTAACCTTATACCACTGTAAGCCCCTTTTTAAGGGTGACAAGGGAGCAGTGGCTGTTTAAGTGACTTCCTCAAGGTCAAACAGTGGATAAATGACAGGAAAGGGAATCAAACCCTGTACGACAGAAACTACAGCTTACAGTCTTAACTCTCTGCACCAACCGTAAAAATATACAGTATAGCCGTCTCTATTAGGTCAGAGAGCTCAGTCTTTTGTTTAAGTTAGACAATCTCTTAAGTAAAATATGTGAAGATTAAGAGTAATATTAATGACAAAGAAAAGTTAGCCTTCAAACCAAGGTTATAAAGCACATATATGCCAACAGATTACATTCTGTATTCACTCTTGTCGAATCAGTGAAGTAAGTGGAAATGCCATTAAAGATAAATGATGTCGCTCTTAGCCTCACACAATTCTACTCAAATTACATACAAGTATATGCAGACGGACCTCTGCACTAGCAACTATGGATAGGTGGTTCTGTACATACACTAACCCATACCTTAATATGAGAACTTTTATAAGAAACTTTCAGATTTTCTCTCTGGCCATTATATACTTTTGTTTTTCCCACAGGAGCACTTTCTGAAGCTGCTGACTTTATAACTGCAAATGTCCTTATGAGATTTCTTTTTTGAAAGGGGGGATATTAAAAGTAAATATTAAGTAAAAATACACATTTTGAAACAGTTTGCTGGCGGCTTATTTACATTTGCATTGAACTGGTGAATTCTAAAATGTCTTTTACATAGAGAAGTGTAGGAATGTAGAATGATTCAAAACATCTAATACTATAAATGTGTAATTACATCATCATTATTATTGTTATTATTATTATTATTATTATTATTACTATTATTATTATTATTGTCAGGCAGTTGGTTTAAAGGATTAAGGAGCTATTAAACAGTTTCCTGTGGTCCAGAGGTGCAAGGTTTGATTCTCTCAGCCTCTATTGCCTAGCCATGGGACTCTGAACAAGTCACTTAACCAAACACAGCTTCAGGGCCAACAGTGAAAAAGTGTCATGGAGATCAATTATCTACCCCAGAAAACAATTACAATAATCTTACAAAAATACCTTACAGGTAGCAAGCAAATGGACAGTTTTAGTGTAGCTATTAATGCTTTGGATGGGGATATAAAAGCAGACTATATGGAGAAAACCCACCTTAGCACAGAATGAACCTCAAAGGCATAAAGTAAAAACTTTAATCATTAGGCGAATGTGCTGTTCTTTTCATATGTAAAATATTGCCACTATACAGCACTACTAATGTAAGCCAACCATCTACAGTGACAAATACTTGTTTTTGTTGTGATGTCAGTGGTTTGCTGTATAATTTTTCTTGTGATAAGTCTAGATCCTATAGCTTCATCACATCACATGCATTATGATTTGCTAGCCTTGGCTGATTATTTGTATTTGGCTGTTGCATCATTTGTAGTCTTTGTTTGGACCACATTGCTGTATATGCTTGTTTACCATGAACAAAACAATTGATTACCCACCTACTCAATTAGTCTCATGAGTTAAGTCAATAAGGGATGTTAAACTGGATTGATATGTTTCCTGAATAGACATCTGTTACTTTTACATGCTGTTTTGGCAGCATTTCCTGTGATACAAGTACTAAGGTAGCCAAGGCCAAGATCGATACTGTTTAGTTCAAACAGTGTTGATAAATAACACATGACAAGAAGCATACATAAATGCAACAAAAGTTTGGGCCAATACGTTTTCACTTTCAGTGGTGTGACATGTAAGTAACATAACACAGTAGGGTGTGATTTGTACAAGGTTTGCTGCATTCTCAACTAGGCAGAGAAGCAGAAAGGCACAGACAAAACAACCTCAGTTCTTGATTGCAGGTTTGGTTAAATCTGCGCAATGTATAGCTTGCACTGTTAAAACATCTATACAGTCCATTTTTGCACAGTGTGGTAAATGTATCAAAGATTATAATTTAAATCAAGAATTTTGTACTTAAAACCTTTCTGTATTTTGACAATGTCTCATAAACCGTTTCTTTGCTCATACTGACTCCAGTAGCATTTTGTATTTTTAGAACATTTTCTTTAGTAATGCACTGCATTTATAAGTCTCTTTCTAGACACACACACAGCTCAGAAGCTTTCTCCTGTGATGAAATAGAAACACAGAAATGTTTCATGACAGCAGGTAAACAGCAGGATTCAAAGAACTAACAGGAATCTAAATGGCAATAAACTGTGCATAAATGCCACTGCTTTAGAAATATTGTTGAATAGTTTTTTTTTATATTACATGAGCAAGGGTAGTCAACAGAAAGTTTAATGTAAAAAGATCTAAAGAGAAAAAAATAGAAAAACAACAGCTTTGTCAGAATTGGGAAATGCTTTGCATGGGATATTTAGCAAATTTGCTTGTAGATGACAAATAAAAAAACAATGATTTAAAGAAAATCTTGAAAGAAGAACAAAAGTATATCAATGCTCTGTTCCCATCTGAGCTACTCTTAATTTTACTGAAGAACAGGCTTTCTTTTTAATTGAAACCCGTGGACAAGGAGAATCTAGGTGATATCAGACAATCTCTGATTATTCCTGCAAAATGTCAGCCATTGGTCAATGTATTCATATGGCTATGAAATGCTAATAAAAAAGAAACAGCACTGTTATTCTGGATAACAAAGCAAAACATTAAGTATCCATGATTTGCTAAATAATGACAAAAGTGGCAGAAAGGAATCATTTATTCCATTGTTGTGAATTCATACACTTAACTAGACTTTTTTAAGAGAAACCCAAGGTGGTTTTCGCATTGATTTTGTATCAAGATGAGTTAACTTGTGTTAAGTCTAAGAAAACTAAGTAAAACAGATCACCTGTATATTATTTGTTGAGTGGTTAGTTCCAGGAGGCATGTGAGCTATTTTTAAGGGACACTTGAGGTATTATTTAAAAAGACGAGAGAAATGTGACCATAACTTCCCTTGTCTTTCACATGAAGATGACTTTGAGAGGATGAAGTTGGAGGAAGTTGAGATGTATCTCTAAAATTGCAAGCACTTAGAAGAACTCGTTACTGTTATTTTAGTTGACAGGCTTAATCACTTTGTGGCTTGAGCAAAATTTCAGATGTGGGTGCAGTCAGTGATATGAGTATTTGACCTTCTATGACAGGCAAAATTAATGGTTTGCAGCAGACGTCAGGACTGTCATCTGAACTGGATTTGTAAGCACCATTGAGCAATGGGAAAGGTGTATTGCATTTGTTGCTGGGAGAAGCTAAGAGTTAATGTTAGAAGTGGGGTGTCTCAGGATTCACGAAAACAGGGTATGGAAGCTGCTTTCAAAAAGGGAATGTCTTCTGTGGTAATGGCTAGAGCTTCACAGCAGAAAGACGATTCTGTGATGAGATACCAGAGATCTGTGTTACAGCTCAGACTGAAGTTATGGAAGGCCTCACATAGGCTGCTGTGGATTTTGGTCAGTTGTGTTACAACCATTAAAAGTATGAATGCTGAATGAAAAGCATTGCATTTCTTTCGTGAGAAGTCAAAAGTTGGACCTTGGTAACTGTTCTGCAGTAACAGAATTTGAGAAATGCAAAGACATGATCCCATAGGAAATATGTATACTACAGCATGCTTATACCGATATAAAACAATTAACTGATATCACTTATGTGAATATTTTGAGTATAAATGACTCATACATAAACATTTAAAAAAATTGTGAAGTGTCAGAGTTGAAAAAATATTGACAAACTTGAGTTAAGGACTGGAGCTTGGGACTGCTGAGTGTTACAAAACAATGATATTAAATTAATATATTTATCAAATTAAATGATTTTGAATAATAGTAATAAAAGTTTTATAAGACATGCATTTCAACCTTAAGTATGTTTTGAGTGCTGGGAATCTGGCCATATGCAAGTACAATGTTTAAAACATTTAGTGAAATGAAGAGAAATAAAGCTCAAGAGCAGATATCGTGTTAAAAATGCACTGTATAGTTCTAACTCACGTTTTGAGTTGACTGCCTTACAGTTCAACAGCTGTTTACTAGAAATGAAATACAGAGTGACAGTATTTTTGAATTACTGATAGGGGCAATGAAGAGTGTCTTAAATTTAAGACGGTGTGGAAGAAGGAGATAATGGAATTCAGATATCATGAAAGAGTAAAGTATATAAAAGCAAACAAGTTAAACTTCATTGACATACTAGTTTTGAGGCAAGAAGCAAAAAAAGAGAAACAAGGATGTAAGAACCACAGTCATGGGGTATTAGTGAAAAAGGAGAGGGGCAAAAGCAGAAGTAAAAATAAAAAGGGTGGATACACAAAGATATCACCTTGTAACAAAGTATTGTCTAATGACCTTTTCTCGCTGATGCACTGTAATAAAATGGATAAATGAACTGAAGGTGGATAATTTTTGTGATCCAAGATTGTAGATTTGTACGAGGAAACAGGAAATTGTATGTTTTCAGTTATGGTGGGATTATGAATGTTTTGTAAGGAAAATGTTCTCTAATGGTGATATTATTAAGGCAAGGATCTGCAAGGATAATAAATATCCATGATATTTAAGAAAGAAAAACATAGGTAGTGCATTTTAGTAGAATTGTAAGACAGCGGAGAGCAGTACCTTATTATGGCCTGGAATCAGCTGGAGAAAAACAACCTACACCTGTCCTTTTTTGGCTTGTCGGTAGAATATGCTAAGAGCCGTTAACTTTAATAGTGACTTTTTCATTATAAACTTTGACAGCAAAGATGGTAGGAAGAAGCAGATGTAAGGTTAGTTAAGGAGATCTTCAGAGAAGGGTCTATGAATAGTCTTTGCAACTTAGATATTACTTATAAAAAAAGGAAATATAGTGACTGGAAATTATTTTATTTTGGTAATACTTTCTGCATTTTTCATTAAGAGGGAAGACTGAATTTTGATTTTTTTGCAGATGCAGAATTATGGACAATGCTGGGGAGTAGAAAAGGCACAAAACAGGTTAGGTAGGGAGTCTATAAGAGAGATCGACAGAGACTATATTATGAGCTATGAAAATATATAGCTCATAGAGCAGAGTGGTAATAGTCTCATTGCATAGAGAAAGACAGATAAGTGTTTTCATTTCTTGATCTATTTTAAATTCATTTGAACAGTCAGTATATACTTTAGCTAGGGTCTTAAGTCTATGTTAGTAATTTCAGTACATAGTTGGTCTAACTCTTTGTATTAAAATCTAGTTTCATTCTTAGGTACTGAGTGTATGTCAGGCTAGTTCAGGTCTAGTATCTGCATCAAGGGAGTTCCAGACCCATCACTTAGGAGCTAAGTGTCTTTGCCAACAACCTACCCTGTTGGAGATGTGTTTTTAAAGCCAATGTATCTGTTGTTGCCCCTTATGATAATTTGATAACATAACTCCCCTACTTTTCCCCATTTGCTGATTGTTGACAATACATAAGTTTATTTTGCAAACTTTCTTCCCTTAAACTACTCACCAGGCTAAAAAAACTTTGATAAAACTGTTTAATATTGAGACTACTGATACTGCTTATACTGATTTTTGTATTAAATTAATGACTTTCTTTTACTACAATTAGTTTACTGGTTCTTGCTAGTGGCAGAATAAGATTTCCAGGATAGTTGTTTTGTATCGAACTTTAAATACTCAATAGCAAGTCCACCCAAACGTTATCCTAAATCTTGAACTCCAAGAAGTTATAGTTGCCCTGCCCACAGAGTCATTACTGTCAGTATCATGGGTCAGCACTTCCTCCTAACTTTTCTAGCCAGCCTGATTGAGATGGGTATCTTAAGACAGTCTAAGAATTCTTACATTTTGTCTGATGATCATCTATTACTTAAATAGCATAACAGTGTGTGAGAGATGTACATATATAATATCCTTGGAAGCAAACATCTCACACACACAGTAAATTCAGACACCAAAATCATCAGTAGTACACCACACATCACACCCCTCAAAGGGTATTACAATATACATAATCCACTATATGCTGAGGTTCGAAAGATTAACTTGCCTAAACCTCAAAGACTTCCAAAAGACATGGGCAAAGTACACTCAGCAAATTAACCCTACCTCCTCACATAACACAAGGAGTCTGAAAGTTACAGATGATGTTACCTTCACTGAGACTGATGATATAACAAACCTATTTACTGATAAATTTAACTCTAACTGTACCCCTCTCTCCCCACTGTGTGTGCCTCAAGATATACCTGAAACTGGCTCACCTCCAGCTATCGCACAAGACCAAATCCTAAAAGTGCAATCAAAACCTAAAAATACTGCATCATTGGGTCCTGGATGCATCAGAAATAGCAAGAAGCATGATTTATCCACACCCCTAATAACACTGTTCCATCTCTGCTGCCATATATCTTTTGTACCAACTGAATGGAAAACAGCTACAATCATTCCCAGAATAAGGGAGGAATTTCCACAGACACAGGCAATTACAGACTCATAAGCCTGTCCAGCCTCATATACAAAACTATGGAAAGACTTATCAATCAGGACATAAGGAACCTCCAAACACTGGACCTCTCTCAGTTTGGATCCATCAAGGGCAGGTCACGTTTACTCATATTGGTGGATTTTTTTGAAAAGGTCACCAACGCAATGGATGAAGGCCAAATGGTACACATCACATATTACAACCTGACCAATGTTTTTGACCCAATTCCCCACTCAGACATACTAAAAAAGCTAAATAATCTGGGATGAAACCCCTATGTCACCCATTGGATTGCCAACTAGCTCACAGACAGGATGCAGGAAATCAAAATAGGAGAAGCTACCTCCACAAAGAGAGCAGTTACCAGTGGAGTCTCCCAGGGTTCTGTGCTGGGACCTCTGATAGGTTCATAGGTTAATACCAGGTTAATGACCTCCTGGATCTTTACAAGCTGTGCATCCCAACCTGGTTTTGTCCCAAAGGTCCTTGGATGCCTATATGGTAGGGTATGTTAGTAAAGAGGCAGATAAGGGTTATGTGGAGGGGGCCTAGTAGACTGGTGGTGAATCTGTGATTTCCCATCCAGTGATCAAGGTTGGCTTTGAATGCTTATTCCATAGTGTGGATGTATACTGCTCCCTCTAGCAATTTCTATTTATGTCACAGACAACATTCAGGTCCTTGGATTTAGTGTTTCTACTGCTGTTTGTATTGTGGATGTGCAAGAGTTGCATCAGAGCTGGATCCAAGAAGATTGTATATGCTATGAATAGATCACCTCTCAGTAACCTGTAGGAGACTGAATACAGACACAGGATCTTAAGGAAATCTGTGTAGGACAGTGTGTTCAAACCCTTAATTCTCCTGGTGAGGAACCTTTGACTGCATCCCAGCTGTTGAAAGTGCTTGGTTAGGTACATGCCCAAAAGGGAGTTGTACTCAGTGATGGGTCTCATAAGGGCTGAGCAGAGTGGTATTATTACTTGTTTGGACCAGGATGTCATACCATGCTTATGAGTTGCATGACATAGAATTATTTTCTTACTATCTTGGCTATGTAATGGTCAAAGGCCAGATTACTGTCTACATATGTTTCCAGATCCCTAGCTATCATGTCAATTCCTAGGGGGTGTTTTATCAATTAAGTATTTAGCTTGGGTGGATTTTTTCCCAAAGCAGTCTACAATGCATTTCTTTATATTGAGTTTTAATCTATGTTTTTCCACCAGTCTTTTGTTTGTGTTAGACCTTCTTCTAGAATGTTGGTGTCACGGGGGAATCTATGACAGCTCCCAATGTACAGTCATCTGCAAACTTAGTGATCCAGATGGTCTTGACATTAGCCTTGACTTTCCAGAAATATATGCCAATCAGGAGCAGGCCCAACATGGATCCCAGGAGTACACTGTTGGTGACCAGTCTCTTGGTGGAGGTGTCTCACTGATCCTGACTTCTTGGGTCCTATATGTGAGCCAGCTGGCAGTCCAGAAAGTTATGTAGGGATGTATGCCCAGTTTTGAGAGTGTGTAAACAATACCCAAATGGATTATTGTATTGGATGTCTTGGCTAGGTCAAGGTAGGTGGTATGTACTGTTTTGCCCTTATTCATAGCCATGGTGACCATTTTAAAGATGTCTACCTGATTAAGTAGGTGAGATCTTCCCTTAAAAAAACTGGGATTGGTCCAGTGTCTGTAGGTTCCCAGTGTCCTTCATGATCGTTTCCATTATCATTTTTTCCATGGCTTTGCAGGTTAGATTTGTCAGACTGAAGGGTCTGTAGTTTCTGTGTTCAGTTAATGGTCCACCCTTAAGAAGAAGGATAACCATTTTGGACTTCCATTCATCTGGCAGGTTTTAGTTGAATAGTGCCTCAAGTGGTCCTGCTAGGTCATGTTTTAGGCTATTTGCAATGACACTGTGGATATTATCAGGGCCCATTAAAGCCATGTTTTTGCCCTTGGTGAGCACCCCTAAAACCTGCTCCCTCTTGATAGTTGGGGAGATATACTAGAAGGGATTTCACATGGTGTAGTGTAGTAGGGGGAGTGGGGGGGTGAAGTTAGAGCTAGATTTGCTATCTCACCCTGGTCAGTGAAGGTTGCGCCATTTACTACCAGTTCTACACATGGCTGGGTATTACCTTTAGGGGTCCTGACATAGCTGAAGGAGGGCTGTGATTATCCTTAGCCTGAGATGTTACCCTGATGTCATAATTGGCCTTGTTGGACTTTATTAGATCTCTCTGTTTCTTGTTTAGTTGAATAAGGCAGCTCTTGGCTCTATCAGAGCTGCTTTTTCTGATTTTGGCCATGACTTTTTTTTTCTTTTGCCATATTGGCTGCTGTTAAGGTAAGGATTCCATGAGTATGGGTTTTTTTTAGCATTAGATCTAGTCATACCTCTCAACCTGGAGACATCAAAAATCTGGACACTAATTAACATAACATTTGCATGTACAATAATGTAACTCTGCCCACTCCAGTAGAATTGTGGGATATATATATATATATATATATATATATATATATATATATATATATATATAGATAGATAGATAGATATATAAAAAACAGATAAGCAAGAGGTACAGAAAACAAAATGTGAAGATAAGAATACAAATCAAAGCAAGATAGTAGCTGAAATATCAACAATGCTAACACACATATATATATATATATATATATATATATATATATATATATATATATTTATTTATTATTATTTTTTTTGTAGTAGACAGGTAAAATAAGATACAAAAATGAAAAACATACCTCAATAAAGAAGAGATTAGCATACAGCTATGTATAAGATGCAATTCCTGTCTGTGTGGAGCTTATTATGGCTTGGGGGGATGAGGAGGAGTAATGGGTTAGGTAGGTTCATAACAGGAGCAAGATTTTATGCTAAGTAAATGTAGTCTGAGCTCTTTTTTGAAATGCTTAAGGTGGGAGATGGTTCTTATGTGTGAGGGAAGTTTGACCCATGCTTGAACTACGCTACATTTGTAAAGTAGTTTTCCAACATATTTGTTGGGTTTATAAATGTCAAGGAGCTGTTGACTTGATGTGCAGAGAGTACAGTTTGTTGGAGTTTGGAAAGATGTGTAGAGTGAATGGAGGTGAGAATAGGGGCTGCATAAAGAAGGGATGAAAGGAGGAGAGATTGAGCTACAGAGAGTCTAGATTCTGATGTAAGAATTTTTTTATTTCAGTAAAGTAGAACTAGGTTTTGGTGGGCATTTTTTTATATTTTGCTGAATATGGAGATTACATTTAAGTTCATCATTAATAATTGTATCTAGGTGCTTTGTGTGGGGTTCTGCTAGGATGGTGGTCTTGTCATATTATGTAATGACAAAGGAGGATTTGTGGTGATAGAGAGGTTGAGGAAAGAACAGTAATAGGTTTTATATATATATATATATATATATATATATATATATATATATATACATATATATAGTGTATACATGTATGTATATTAATATATGTATTAATCAATCAAACCCAACCTCATCACAGCCATTTCCAAGTCTGGTTCATCTACTCTGCTAGCTATATACAAGCCCATTTACCATGTACGGCAAGTATGCCCAAAAATAATATAAACCCAATTTCTATTAAAAAACATTTCCCCATGTTTCTCTGCACACTGTTCCACTGCCGTTTAACATACTTACTAACAAATAACTCTCCTCTTCCAGTTATCATCAACAATTACATCTGACTAACCAATTTCACAAAATATATACAAAACCAGCTTGGGTAGAATGCCCTTTGAAACATCTCCCAGACCCACAATAAATTCCACAAGGCCAATAATTTGTTTCTTTAAAACAGTTATCAACAAATTCATCTAACAAGTATATAAACAGTAACATTACACCACCTACTTAGTACTTGGCCTTCATTTAGTTGCCATTTACAAATCGTTTCATTTAACTGAACAACCACAAAATCCACTGACGAATCATATCTGGTTTCCTCAGTTTTTGCTGATGGCATACTTTATAGAAACACCAGTCATGGTGGTTTGATGCCAGCTTCCACAGACATGAAGGACTGCACAACCTGCTAGCCATACACATTTAAGTCCTCCCCCTTCTCTCTGTTGTCAGTGTCATACATCTTAAGTGTACTGCATTATGAAAAATGTTCCTCATTTGAGCTGTAAGAAGTCTATGTTCCTAAATGTTCTACATTGAAGAGGTCATTGATGTTGGCAGAGGAACAAATTTATTGTGGAGATGTTAAGCTTGCTGTGGGACTGCGTGGTTTTGTGGTACTTATATATTCAAACTGCAGGTGCTGACTTCTTAAAGCAGTGTCATTAGTGCTAGACTGGGTGATGAGGAACTTATATCTGCCCTGGTGTCGAGTAACAGCTCACACAGTGTCTGCCTGTATAGGGATCCAAGCCACTACTGGTTCATGAGAGTGTACAATCGTAGACTCCTGGAAACTATATTGCAAGTTTAACATGTCAGCATAATTAAAATATTTGCAGGTCATGCCATGACCCCCCAATCCACAAGGTGATTTTGGTCAATCCTCTCTATAGCCTTCATATCAGTGCCCAGTGCAGAGAGTGTCCATGGTGTTCCACTCACAGAGGCACCTGTGCCTTTGTTTAATTTCTCTGAGATGAGATGCGCTTTGTCTTCTGACAGGAGTCACCTTTGTACTCAAGACTTTTTCAGCATTTGAAAGCAAAGAGAGGTTTGTAACAAGATTAAGGCAGTTAACTAGCAATGGCTGTAATGTTTATATGAGGGAGGTGGTGTTGTGCAGCAGGTAACCCTTTACAGTTCCTAATTTGCTGCTGAGTAAATTCATTTAGAAATTCCAACTTACAGTGTTTGTTTTTCAAATGTTAGGGTGGTACTTTGTAGAGGAAAGCTTGTTATTTTATAAATTGTTGCTGCTTCCTGTACAGCTGTAGTCTTTTGTTGTGTGTTATTAGAAAAATCTGATTCATCTGGGATGAGAAGTATTCAGAGCTTGCAGTGTTAAGTCAGTTAGAGGACTTGTGCATTTCTATCATTAAGTTTATGTACTTCCAGATAGCTGATGAATTGGGTAGTACTACCTGCATAACTTTTAAACAAG
The DNA here is from genome assembly GCF_019279795.1 of Protopterus annectens. Lineage (NCBI taxonomy): Eukaryota > Metazoa > Chordata > Ceratodontiformes > Protopteridae > Protopterus > Protopterus annectens. Next base: position 1,267,581,512 of record NC_056726.1, read on the forward strand.
TGAATGAAAAATTGTGTTTGAAAAGCAAAAATGAAAGTGTGGCAGTCCCTGTAAAGCAAAATAACAGTTAATGCAGTTTGGGACTCAAACCTGAAACAACTGCATGGGTTTTGTTACTGTTTTCATGGTGTCAGTAAAACTTGAAGATTAGAAAGCTGGCTGTATCTGTGAGAGACAGAATGATGTAGAGGTAACGAGTGACAGTTCCCTTTCTTTTATATGGTATGGACTGTCGTGTGGATCGCTATCATAATGCTGCGGGATACACTGGCCGCGTGTGATGATATAAGCACATGAGGATAAAGAAATGAAAATAAAAATTAAATCGGGATTTAAAGGGGTCAGTCTGGAATTTGTGGCACCCTTTTATTTTGAGCCCAAAACCGGGAAATACCGACAAATTCAGTACAGCTGAAAGGTGTGTTTCTAGTAGGTACGGCAGCCTCAATTTAGCCATTTACATTTTTGCACAAGGTTTCTGAAAATAATTCTACAATGGTAACTGTACTCCTGTGGTTTGGAGGAGCTGTGAATTTTGAGAAGCCATCACTTAATAGGCTGTAACTTGCTTTTGTATAGTCATTATCTGTTAACGGTTTTAGTTTTTTTTTCCGGGTTGATTTTTATTTTGAGCGAGAGAGCTTTGTGGTCCAACTTCACCAACGAGGACTTGACAAAAGTGGGAGGTGCAGTTTTATTTATTTATTTTACATTTGTTTGCTAAGAAAGTCTAATTAATTCTAAGGAGATCCAGTATCTGTCTGCCTGGGATGACATGATTGACAGACCTCGACGCTTTGCTAGAGATAGCCTGCATTTGTCACCCCTGGGCGTCCGGATACTGGCCAAGGCTCTTGCCACCCCTATAGTGCCTTTTTTAGGTGGTGTTCCAAAGACCAAATTACCACAGTAACAGTTAAAAACAAATGCAATCTGAGGGTCATGTTGCTCAATGCCAGAAGTCGAAATCTCAAAATGCACTCGCTCGAGGCACTCCTTAAAATGGAGAACATCGACGTTTGTGCTGTAACAGAGACCTGGTTCAAGGCAGCAGAAAGCATCCTTGCACTACAAGGCTATAACTCATTCAACACCTTTCAGCACTAGAACTTACACCGAAGCTCCAAAGATGGTGGTGTCTCCATATTCATAAAGGATGTGCACACCTCCAGACTGGTAGCCCAACATAACGCATCAGAGATACTTCAGGTGCAGCTAACAATGGGTAAGGCAGCGATTCAGGTCATAGCCTGCTATAGGCCCCCAACCATGTCCCAACACTCGCACTCCACGTTCCTAAGTACCCTGGAGAATATTAGGGTCCAACCTAACACTCTCTTACTAGGCGACTTTAACTACCCCTCAATTAACTGGGTAAACTACTCATGTACCAATACACTTGCCCAACGTTTCCTGGAGTTCATTAATTCCAATGCCCTGGACCAGCTCATTCTTATCCTTACTAGAGGTAGCAACATCCTTCACCTGGTCATTACTAACATGGGCGACCATTGCTCTACACCAATAGTCAGCTCCTCCCTGGTTAAAACTGACCACATAACTAATCACCTTGGAAATCCACATCCCTCCCCCACCCCCCGAGCAAAGGTAACCACCATGAAAAACTTCTCCAAAGCTAACTAAAAACAAAAGTGGCTAACATCATGGCACCCATGCAAATGGAGAATAGTTGCGTGACTGCAGAATCATACACCAATGCACTGTACGAACACGTACACAAATGCATATATCTCGCCATACCCAATACAACCAAGACACTCTCCTCCAAAAAAAGGAAGCCAATCTGGTGTCCCCTGCCATAAACAAACTCTACAATAGAAGGAGGAAACTGATGAAAAATAAGTCCCAAGACTGGAAAAACTCCCTTATCTGCCTCAACAAAAAGTTGAGATCCCTCATCAAATCCTCTAAAGCTAGGTATGAAAACAGAATTGCAGCAGATAGTAAAGAAAACCACAAGGCCTTCTGTAGTTATTTAAAGAATCTCCACGGCAATACCCAGATTTGCTCTGAGCTACTGCACAGTGGGGTTCCTATCATATGATCGAAGTCTTACAACTTCGAATCATTAAAGAACAAACTTTAATGATCAAAGTTGTAAAACCTCGAAGCATATAACGGAGATCGCCATAGAGCAAGGAAAGAGAATATTTCCCCTTACTGCACTGTAGTGCAATCTCGGAGTTGGTATATTTAAGTAGCAGGGAGTGTGGGGTGGGGGGGTGCAGGAGGGCTTGCCCCCTGCATAGAGCTTTTTTTTTTTTTTTTTTTTTTTTTTTTTACTATTTTTACTTTTTTTTTATGTGTGTTAAAAGTTCTGAGACTTCGATCATTAAAGTCCATCCTTTAATGATTCGAAGTTTTGGAACTTTGATCATATGATATAGATGCACACAATGGTACCTCCTATACTGAGCCAACAGATATTGCCAGTGTACTGGATGACAGATTCAGTGCCAACTTTACTCCCCCAAAGGACCAATCACAATACCAGTAGATTGCCAGGCACCCAGTATTACTGTTGCACAAGTTAAAACAGCACTGTCCAAGCCAAAAATATAGCTTCTATGGGACCTGACAATATCCCTGGTTGTTTTCTACATGAACTACAGAGTGAACTGGCACCTCACCTGTGTGCTCTGTTCAATCACAGCCTCACCTCAGGCTTTGTCCCTGCCGAATGGCGCACTGCTACAGTTATCCCTCTCCACAAAGGAGGAGCGACTACAGACCCTGGGAACTATCGCCCTATTAGCCTGTGGAGTCTGATATGCAAAGCTATGGAACGCATCATCATGGACCTAATAAACAAGGATATAGGGAATCTCCAAACTCTGGATCCCACAGAGTTTGGTTTTGTGAAGGGTAGATCATGCCTGCTCAACTTGGTCAACTTCTTTGAGTCAGTCACCAGAGCTGTGGATGAAGGCAAAGTGGTTCATACAGCCTACCTTGCTTTGGCCAAGGCATTTTTTACCATTCCCCACTCAGGAATCATAGAAACACCTAATGGATTTTGTAAATCTAATGAATTTAAAAGATATATATGAGCTAAGGAAAACAAACCGACTTTAATTTAAAACATTATTCATAAAGATATGGAACACAAAGAAATACTGATAACATTTTTGTCTCAAACAATCTGTTATCACATATCAAAGAAATTTCAATAGTTTTGTGTCCATTATCTGACCAAAATGCTATAATCTTTAATATAATTTTAAAAACTGACAATTTAATACATCACAGGAGATTACCAGCGTACATTGTTAAAATAAAAGGATTCAAGGATTGTTAAAGAAACCAAAAATTTCCTATAAATAGATATGAATGGTGAAGTATCTGACATTGCCCTGTGGGACTGACTAAAGGCTTACTTAAAAGGAAGAGTTACAAGCTGGTATATTAGTAAAACAAGAGAAAAGGACAAATAATTAAATATACTACACGCCAAAATAGACACACTAAAGTTAAATCTAAAATTAATTGACACTATCAGTCAGACCCATTTAAGTTTAAATGTGGATTATAAGATATTTATGTCCATTTTAGATAACAGAATTAATATAATTATATGTAAACTAATGAGCAATGATCAAACTGAGTTTATTTTAAATAGATAAGTACAAGATATAATAAGAATACATACATTAATAGACTATGCAGATAAAAATAAAAAAGAATGGTCTATCATTAGTCTCAATTTAGATAAGACTTTTGACTCAGCTAATTGGCAGTACTTGCTTAAAACACTTAAAGTGCAGAATTTCTCACTTGAGTTAATTGCATTAATTTTTAAGTTATACAATAACTTTTGTGCTTATATTAAAATTAGATCTTTTCTTTCTAATTCTTTTAAATTACAAAAAGGCACAAAAAGGCTGCCCATTACCACTTTTACTTTTTGCATTAGCTATAGAACCCTTTGCTAATACTATTAGAGCCAATAGGATCATTAATGTATCAAAATAAAAGATTTTGAACTAAAAATTCAGCTCATTCCTGAGGATATTTTGCTAACAATAGGATATACAGAAAATTCATTAGAACATACAATTAGTTATATGAGATAGTTTGAAAAAATCTCAAACTTAAGATTTAATCATAATAAAGGAATTACATTATTAATTAATAAAAACTAAAAAAAAAATCATACAAAAAAATCGAACTTCAATTGGAAAAGCAATGAAATGAAATGCCTTGGTATAGCCATTCTGTCTAATAGTAAAGAAATGATACAAACGTTCAACAGGTTGTTGATAAAATTTTAAGTTTCGTCACAAATTGGAACATATTCTTCTTTTACATGCAAGAACGATTAATAATTTTTTAAGTTGGCAATTCTCCCTAAAATATTCTTTGTCTTACAATCTTTAGTATTATCACCACCAAAAGAAATTGATGATGATGATAAATAATATTTTACTTAAATTTTGGGGGATCCTAATAAACCATTAGTTTCCTTTGATTGGCACAGAAAAGGCTGGGATAATGGTGGAACAGGATTTCCTGATATTCAATTGTGTGCCACTTCAAAAATTGTAAAAGTTATAGTGCTGTGGATAAATTCATCTTATGATTCAAAATGGAAACAAATACATCAAGAAATATTGGCAAATAATTATATCACAACAAGTCATAAACAAATAGTCTATAATAGTTTTATTTAGTTATTAAAATATTTTTGTGTAAATCGAATTACACCCTTTTCTTTAATTCCTTATTTAAATAACATAATTTCTTCTTTCCAAATGTTCACATATTCTAACCGTTGTATTACAGACCAGATATTTTCTATGTTTGCATTTTTATATACAAATGACTGCTTTAAAAAATTATAACTTCAATAAAATGCTGGTATTGAAACAACAAAGTAACTTTATTGACATCAATTATTAAATGGTACTGTTATATATACTGTTGAAAAAGTAAGGTCCAAATACAATCAAGATTCTGAGAATTGGTTAATTTTACAAAAATTTTGAGACTTTGTGAACACAGAGATAAATAAGATATTTAATCTAGATAAGAATCGGTCCCCAAATTATTGGAATTCTTTATAAATGTCAATAATAATGCAATGAAAAATAAATTATATATGTCACAAATGTATAAAATGCTTAAGTTAGACTTCATATTCTTAGATAATTCCTATTGGATTTATTCCTCAAAAATTAATAAATGAAGACTTCTCTGAAGAACACAAGAAAATAATACTAAAATCTACACATAAAACCACGTCTTCATTATATTGTAAAATGCTCAGTTAGAAATTCTTACACAGAGCATTCATCACTCCTAACAAAATTGCAATTATACATAAATCAAATAGAATTATTCTGAAATAATAGCTGACTGGATTTATATGGTATATGAATGTGAAGTCATCTCCCCTTTTTGGAAAGAAATTAATAATTTCATCCAAACTGTATGGTCACATAGATGTAACATTTCCAAATCTTTAGTTTCATTTAATGCTCTGATCCCGGAGATAATTCCAAAAACCCAAATGCCTCTTCTTTGATCTATTCTTGCTATAGCCAGAAAAGTAATTACAATAAATTGCAAAAGTAAAGTTATTTATTAGTATGGCAATAATTGTTTTCAGTAGTGAATTGTTGTTGCATCTTGTGGCTTTTCCCGGTTAGGGGTCTCCACAGCGGAACTCCGGTCCGCTAATGATTGGCAGTAGATTTTTACGTGCTGGCTTGCCAGGCCTAACGCACAACCTTCAACGAAGGAACGCCCATTCACGCATGTCGCCACATAGGAGATGCTCTAACTGAGAATCGAACGAGCAATGTCTAACTGTAAGGCGATGATGCTACCGCAGCACCACCACCGCAGTACTTTCAGTAGTGAATTGTATACTATAAAAATGAGAAATTCTAATATTACACATTCATATAAATCTTGACTTAAATTTAAAGACTTTCTTGAAAATTATTAATTGTTGTTGATATGTATAAGTCTGATGTATTGGGACCAATATAAATAGTTACTTGTTTGTTTTATAGTTGATTTGTTTATCTATTGTTTTAAAACCAAATTAAAACAATAGTTGTTTATATGCAATCTTTATAAACTCATGCATATTATCCAGGTACTCCCTTTTCTCTTTAGCACTCTACATTTGCTCCTCCTTTTGTTCTATGAGATTCCCCTTATTCTGCAATACTTTAACTTTATCAGCCCCTCTAAGTACTTTCTATTGTTCTTAATGGTATATCTTTCTCTTTTATTTCAACCCTATTTTAAGCTCCATTTTCATTTTATCCCAGTAATTACCTATAACTTCTGAAGAAATTTATTCCCTAATAACTCTCAAATAATTTCCAGTAACCATTCCCTAAATTCCTATTGTTTTAATAGGTAGGTGGGAAAGTACCACTGTCTTATTTTTACTTCATTATCCTGCATTTTATCTTAATTACTGGTGCGTCGTCAGAAATAGTTATTGGATGTGTGTCGAAGCTTTCAATTAAATGCACATGTTCCTGTGAAATATAATTTATATGTATTCTAGCCCAGTTATTGTGGATCTACTTTGTTTTGTTGAAAACACATTTGGTCGAAAGTCAGTTTCCCCAGCACACTTGACTGAAAGCTCACTTCATCAAAAACTCATTTCACTGAAGCTCATTTTGTTGAAAGTTATACATGGCCTTTTCCCCACTGTAGTGCAATGGTGGAGTTAGAATATTAAGTAAGGGGGGGTGTGGGGGGCACCTACTTTTGCAGAGGCTCTCAATAAAAATCTGGCCAAACAACAGAGACCTCTGAGGCAGAAATGGAAACAACCACCACATCCCAGCACAAACCATGAGACACATGGCTCACATAAACAGTGTGCCACTCAACCAAAGCTCGTAAGGCAAAACAACTTGCCCAATACACTAGTTATAGGTGATTCAATAGTTGAATAATGAGAAAGTTACAATCAGCTGCCTGTCAGGTGCCAGGATCCGCCACATAATGCACGCACTTAGGTCACTCCACAACAGGTACAAATATGACTCTGTCATTGTCCATGTTGGTGTGAATGACCTGAGACGTACCTCCCTGGACTACATGAAAAGAAACAAAGAGGAGTTCTTGGATCTTGTAGCCCAGGCAAGTATGACCCTAGCTCTGAGTAGAATCCTACCGTCACCCAGAATGATACCACAGTACAAGCAGAAAATGATTGACTTCAACAATTGGCTACATTTCTGGTGTCATTCCAAGGAGATCCAGTATATATCTGCCAGGGATAACATGATCGACAAACCTCGATGCTTCAGCAGAGATAGCCTATACCTGTCACCCCAGGGATTCCAGATACTGGCCAAGGCTCTTGCCACCCCTATAGTAGCTTTTTTAGGCAACATCCTGAAGACAAAATTACCACAATAACAACTACAAGCAAACAAAATCTGATGCTTATGCTACTCAATGCTAGAAGTCTAAATCTCAAAATGCACTCACTCGAAGCACTCCTTAAAATGAAGAACATAGACATCTGTGCACTGACCGAGACCTGGTTCAAGGCTCTGTAGAGCACCCCATCACTACCAGGCTATAATTCATACCAAACCTTTTGGCCCCTAAACCTGGACCAAAGCACTAAAGGTGGTGGTGTCTCCATATTCATAAAGGATATACACACCTCCAGACTAGTAGCCCAACATAACACATCAGAGATACTTCAGGTACAAATAACACTGGGTAAAACTGAAATCCAGGTTGTAGCCGGCTATAGATCCCCCACCATGTCCCAAGACTCCCATTCCACATTCCTAAACACACTGGAAAATATTGGGGTACAACCCAATGCCCTTATACTGGGAGACTTTAACTACCCCTCCATTAACTGGGAAAGTTACTCTGTGCCAAAACACTTGCTCAACATTTTCTGGAATTCATTAATTCCAACGCCCTGGACCAACTCATTCTTACCCCCAACAGGGGTAGAAAAATTTTTGACCTGGTCATTACTAACATGGGCGACCATTGCTCTACACCAGTAACCAACTGCTCCCTGGTCAGATCTGACCACAAGCTAATCACCATAGAAATCCACATCCCACCCTCACCCCCCCTAAAAGAAACGACCGTAAAAAACTTCTCCAAAGCCAGTTTTGGGCTTTTAAAAACAGAGGTGGCTAACTTCAGGACACCCATGCAAATGGAAAATAGGTGCATGACTCCTGAATCAAGCACCAATGCATTGTATGGGCACATACACAAGTGCATGGAACAGGCCACACCAAACAGAACCAAGATGCTCTCCTCCAAAAAAAGTAAGCCAATCTGGTGGTCACCCACCATAAACAAACTCTACAACAGAAGGAAAAAACGGTTGCAGAAAAGGGTGAATTCCCAAGACTGGAAAAAACTCCCTTGTTAGACTCAGCAAAAAACTGAGATCCATCATCAAATCCATCATCAAATCCTCTAAATCTAGCTATGAAAACAAAATTGCTGCAGATTCTAAAGACAACTACAAGGCATTCTATAGTTATGTCAAGAATCTACATGGCATTACTCAGATCTGCTCTGAGTTACATCACAATGGCAATACATACATAGAACCAACTGATATTGCCAATATATTGGCCAACAGGTTGAGTGCAAACTTTACCTCCCTTTCACCCCTAAAAGTCCTATCACGATACCTGAGGAATGCCAGGTCCCTATTATCACAGCTACACAGGTAAAAACTGCACTGTCCAAAGCCAAGAATACAGCTTCCATGGGACCTGATAATATCCCTGGCTGTGTTCTACATGAATTGCAAGGTGAACTGGCACCACACCTGAATACCCTGTTCAATGTTTTTCCTACCAAATAGCACACTGCGATGATCATCCCACTCCACAAGGGGGAGCGACTACAGACCCTATGGGAACTACCACCGCATTAGTCTAACGAGTCTGATATGTAAGGCTATGGAGTGCATCATCATGGACCTTATAAATAAGGACATAGGGAATCTCCAAACTCTTGACCCCACGCAGTTTGGGTTTGTGAAAAGTAGATCATGTCTGCTCAACATGATAGATTTCTTCGAGTCTGTCACTAGAGTTGTGGATGAGGGCAAGGTAGTTCACACAGCCTACCTATATTTTGCTAAGGCCTTCGACACCATCCCTCACTCTGGAATCATAGATAAACTCACTAAACTAGGCATAAACCCCTATGTCATAAGATGGGTTGCCAACTGGCTCACTGATAGAACCCACACTGTGCGGACTCCAAATTTGACTACCGACCATTTACAACTGGTGTCCCACAGGGATAGGTCCTAGGTCCTTTCCTCTTTGGCCTCTACTTCTCTGAAGTTCAAGTAAACACAAAGGGACTCTGGCTGACCAAGTTCACAGATGATTGCAAACTGGGAGCCATTACTGATTCTCCAACTGATGTACACATTCTACAAAAAGGCCTCACTGACACCAATGACTGGTGCCAGAACCATGGCCTTAAGCTCAATGCCAAAAAGTGCACTGTCATTACCTTTGGGAAAAATTCAGTGCCCATGAGCTACCACATAGGTGATAGTCCACTAAGCACCGAAGGTGTGATAAGAGACCTGGGGACACAGGTTGACAGCAATATCTCCTTTGATAACTACAATACCACTGTAGTCAGAGAGTCCTTCTATGTGGCACATCTCATTATAAAAGGTTTCTCATCCAGGAAGAAAGAGGTCATAATCCCTCTCTACTCATCCCTCATTAGACCTATTATAGAATACAATGCCCCATTTGGTATGTACCTCACTAGACACCTGCAACAACTGGAAAGGCCACAATATACCTCACTAAGAGGATCTTAGGCCTTAGACGCATGCCTTATATGGGCAGACTCAAAAAACTCCAGCTATACTCTGTCTGTTATCACCTACTTAGAGGTGATCTCTGCTTGACTTACAAAGTCATGTCTGACCCAGAGCTGCTAGATATGCTATACCTAAAAAAAAATCCTAATCCCTCTGTGCCACATGTTCCAGGATCTAAACCTCATTATCACAATAAACAGAACATGCTGCAGGGGCAGGTTCCTAACCCAGAGACTTCCCATACTCTGGAACAAACTTCCCATTCACATCAAGCAGAGCACTTCACTGTCCCTCTTTAAGAGAAATCTTGACGAGTGGATGGGTAATAGGAAGTTCACCCTGGGAATCACTTCAGTGGCCTTGCTTGACAGAGGCACTGGGAACTAACTTTGGGTGGCATGATCCTAGGGAATCTTCTTGGGCTAGGCTTATATAGGCTCCAGGGCCATTAGCCTAGTACACACCTATGAACCTATGAGCCTATTAAAAGTATTAAGGCTGCTAAGGAGGTTGTTACCACTTATTAACTTCCCTTAAATTCAAATTTAATTTTTTCACTGAACTGCTTGCCATTATGCCTTTATACTTTGCTTTTCCTTCAGCAAAGAATACTATGAATTCTCAAGATTAACTGTTTGCACCTGCAAACAGCTTATCCCAGTGGTACTGTACTCATCAATGAGTCTTTGTAAATTTCACTCTGAAAAAGAATGAACAGCTTCCCTCAGCTGCAGACATCTGGACTCAGCTGAACATTTGCCTGTGGAAAACAAACAAGCTAATATCTTTGCAGTTGTAAGATGCTTATCATTTTCATGTCTTTCATTATTTTTACTTATTTTAAAGTCTACGTGCTTACAAAAATGCATTTATAGCTTAAGCCAAAGGTAGTAATCTAGACATTCACCCCTGTAAACTAAAAGGAGAATATATCCTAATTCTACATATAATATAATCAGTGCACTTTTACACCCCACCCCCAGCCCACCAGACCAAGATCACAGCATATGAACATTAAACTTGCCCTTTTCAGCCTGTTTTCCTCTTGTTTTACTATATAATCTATATTTTTATTCATTATTTATTTTACATTTGTTGACTGGGAATAACCGACTGGATGCATGTCCATTTTCAGTGGAGGCCTGGGGAGAAAAACTACAAAGTAAAATTCATACAAACATTACAGAGAGAGAAACTCCACAGTAGCAGTCAGGCAATCATTGCAGTGGATACAGATGTGTTAAATTCATAGGAAGTAACAGTCTTTAACATAGAAGTAACTTAATATAGATGTTTTGGTTCAAGCTAACATATCCAGAATGAAGGTGACATAGGTCAGTTTAAGACAAGTGAGATTTGGGTTTGAGAGTATTGTATAGAATACACACAGGTAAGGTAAGTGGCTGTCCTAGTTGGAGATGAGGCAGTAGTAGCGGGCAGGATGGGGGGATTTAGCCAGGTGGGGAACATGTGCAGATCCATGAGTGCTTTAGGTGTTCCTTTAGGAGTCTTTTAAATGTGGCTTTTGAGACATCTGACATAATAGAGGTGGGTAGCGGGTTCGAGATTTTGCCAATGTAGTTGTGGAAGAGGGAGCCCCCTGCTGTGTTTTTGTTTTTTGTGATCTTAATTATTTTTTTATTGCTAGAACGTAATTGCCTGGTATTAGCTTAGGGAACTACCAGATTAGCCAGAGATGGGGTTTTGTCTAGGAATAATAGGAGTTTGTGGGCAAAGGATAGTTGATGATAGTTCAGGAGATTAGGGAATTCAAGCCAGTCAAGTTGTTTTAAGGATAGGCAGGGGCACCTGTTGTGAATTTTGCAATTTGATTAAAGCACGTGTTGAGTTTATTAATTTTGGTTTTGGGTAGGCTGGTGAGAATGGGTAAGGAATAGAATAGTCTAGAGAGAAGGTGAGTCTGAGCAATTGTTATTCTAGCAGATTGTGTTAGGAAGGGTTTATCTTTATATAGACTGCCCAGTTTTTTGTGGACATTTTTAATGGTTTGGTTAATATGATGATCAAATTTGAGGTTGTTATCAATGGTAATTCCTAGCAGTTTGGTGTAAGTGTCTGTGGAGATGATGGTGCCATCCGTGGAGACTATGATAAATGGAGTGTGTATGGTGGGAAATTTGTTGGGTGAGAAAATTAATAGTTTGGCTTTTTGGGGGGTTATACTTAGGTGTTTGCTAAGAAACCAGTTTTCTGTGGTATGGAAGGCTTTTTGGGTTAAAGAGAGAAGTGTCTGAGGTTCATTGGCTGAACAGACAAGTGTAGAGTCATCAGCGTATTGTATTACTGCTGAGTCCTGACAGATAGTTTGAAGATTGTTGGCAAAAATTGAGAATAGGAGGGGACCTAATATGGATCCTTGTGGGACCCTGGTGGCGATAGGAAGCAGTGTCAATAAGTTATTGTCCCACCATACTGCTTGTTGTCTTCCTTATAGGTATTTGTTAAACCAATAAATCCAAAAAGTGCAGAAGGAGTAAATCCGGAGTTGATCAAAAAGCCGGTTTTATTAAATAAATGTATCTGCACTTTGTGGATTTATTAGTTCTGCACTTTGTGGATTTATTAGTTCTGCACTATGTGGATTTATTAGTCAACTCCGGATTTACTCCTTCTGCACTTTGTGGATTTATTAGTTGATTTTGTGCAAAGTTCACAGTATATTTTACATTATTTGTCAAACCAAGCCAGGGTTTGGTTGCTTAGGCTGAGGTCAGTAAAGGCATGAATCAGTTTGGGGTGATTGACCATATCAAAGGCCTTGGATAGGGCCAGAAATATGGCAGAGGTTAGTTTTCCTATGTGTTTGGTTTGTTTGTGAAGGAAAGTAGGGCAGTGGTAGTGCTATGAGCTGACCTAAATCCATGTTGGGTAGGATGAGGAGTTGGTTATTAAGTAGGTATGGCATGAGTTGGTGGTGAATGTATTTTGGCCAGTGGGGACAGAATGGCTATGGGGCAATAGTTGGTGAGATCAGTGGAGGTTCCACCTTTATGGAGTGGGATAATATAGGAGGTTTTCCAGATAGGTGGGATTGAGGTTTCTGAGATTGATCTATTTAGTAAGCTGGATATGTGGAAGGCATGTTCACTGGCAGCCAGCTGAAGGAATTCAGCAGGTAGTTCATCAGCTGCTAGTGAGGTAGGTTTGAGTTTAAGTAGCAATTTTTTGACATAGCTAGTTGGGATGGGTTGCAATTGGAAGGTTAGGTTTCTCTATAGGCTGTGGGTGATTAGTGGTAGTGGTTCTAGGCTGTTTTTGAACAAGGTTAGAAATGGTTTCAATGAAGTATTTATTAAATGTGTCTGGTATATTTCTAATTTAATTTGAGGAGATAGGAGAAGGGGTGGAGGGACGGCCAGGGTGGAGTATGTTAATTCCTGCCCAGAATTTCTTGGGATTGTTTTGGTGCTTGTTTTGTAGCTCAACAAAATAGCTCTTTTTATCTAAGAGGACTGATCTTTTTGTCTCATTTCTGAGCTGTTGGAATTGTACCTTAGCTGTTGGGTTTTTTTGTGGCTCTCTAAGTATCCCAGGCTTTGTTCCTTTCTGAAATTTTTTTTAGTTTCTCTGGTAAGCCAGGGGGCTGTTTTTGTTTTGAGTTTATTGATACAGGGTTGGGTGAGGGTATTTAGGATACATAGGAAGGCGCTGTTGAAATGGTTTATGTCTTCTTCTAGAGGTAAAGTCTTTAGTATGTGCCAATTATGGTGTTTTAGTTTGATTTTGAATTTGTTAGGGTCATTGTTTTTGTATTGTGGGTTATTAGTGATCTGGTGGTAGGGTTGGATTGTGGTTTGTATTTTAATAAAAAAGTGGGTTGATGGTCACTGAGGGAATCGGGGATGACACCTGCCTGGTATGGAGTGTTGGTCCAATTTATTAATATCAAGTACAGGAGGCTTTCTTTAACTTTTGGTTTTCCTAGTCTAGTGCTACTTTGCATAATTTGTGAAAAATTATAGAGGTTAATATGATTTGTGGGGATTAAGGCTGAGCAGGTATTCCAATCGATGTTAAAGTCACCAAGTATGATAGTTTCTTGAAGGAGGTTTTGGTTTGACCATTGTAGAAAGCCTTTCAGGAATGGGATGTTATCACCTAGCGGTACATAGCATGTGACAATGTTGACTGACTTTTTGTTGCTAATTTTAAGTTTAGCTAGGAGGATTTCAGAGTTGTTGAAAGGAGGGATTTGCAGATTGATTGTGGTGACATTTAGAGTATTCTTAAAGAGTAGGGCTACACCCCCTCCTTTTTTAGATAGTCTATCCTGGCAGAGTAGATTGTAACCTGTAGGTAGGATTTCTTTCTCTGCAGTAGTTGGCTTTAGCCAGGTTTCTGTCAGACATAATATATCAGGGTTGTAGGTGGAGACAAGTGCATGTAGTAAGTGCACCTTATTTTTAACACTTCGGATATTTAAGGACAGACTTGTTAGTACTTGTTAGTAGCAGGTGATTTTGGGGTAATAGGGAGTATCCTAAGTGAATTTTGTGCAATCATGATGTTAAGGCAGAGGTTTGGTGATATGTATTGGCTGTAGTGAGGAGAACTAGGGGTACAGGTAGAGGTTTGTTTTGTAGGGAAAATGTAGGTTGTATTTAGTGGGTTGTGATAGGAGGTGAGATACAGGTTTAGTATTAGGATGGATAAGATAGAGAGTTTGTATGTGATTGAGGTAACTAGGTTGTCATTGTGTGTGGGAGTCTTTGTTGTGCATGAGAGTGTGGAGAGGAATGCTATTTTGTAAAGGTGGTAGAGGGTTGGGATGAGAAGTGTGGGGTCTGTGATTGGCTGGATGTGTGGATGTGTGATTTTTGCTTGGTTGTTTGTGGAGTGGGAGGGGACAGTTAGGTATAAGACTAGAGGAACTGGGGTGGTTGGGAAATGGGGGCAGGGTAGGGGACTGGAGAGAGCCCGAGCATTAGTGAAGGTGAACAGAGCAGGGCAGCACCAAGGTATAGGGGCAAGGATCATGTAGAAAACTATCAGTGAGCATGACAAAGGTAGACTATCCTAAATTAAGCTTTACAATGTTACAAAACAAGCAATGGAAGCCAAATTGACTGAAGAACAAATTTGTTAACCTAAGTCAAGCTTTACTCTGTATAAAGACTACTGTTAATAAACCAATTGTTATGGATTACATCAGGTTGAAAGTGGGATTAGCTAAGGGGCAGAGATGGGCTTTCTGTTTGGGGGGCTTGGGAGCACAGTTGGGTGCTTCAGCAACAGTACCGTAGAGCTGCATTACTTTCTGCTCAGTTATGGCTGCTGTAGAGTTAAGGGTTTACTTCTGGGCTGGGGACTTAATTGCAAATAGCACCTTGCCAGCTACCAGTCCAGTCAAACAGTAGTAGAATTGAGATATTAACCTGAAGTTTTTAAAAAGAGTTGGTTTTTAGCCTGTTTTGTAGTTGTCACAGTTTGCAGTAGATCTGGGCAAGGGTTTGATTCCTGATTCAGTGGATGAGCTGTGGAATAAAAGAAATGAGAGAAATAAATGAGCAGTAATGTATGGGAGAAGGGTAAATCTAGTTGTAATACAGTCTAGTTGGTAACATTTATTTGGGGAAGTAGGTGAAAAGAAATATGGTCATAACTATTGTACTGACTGGCCAGGGTGGGAAAGATATATAAAAGCAAGTTAGGGAAGAAAAGAGAAGGAGTCACAGGTAGCTGCAGAAATTGAGACTTCATGGAAGCTGTAGATGTAAGAGGGACATTACCACCCGATAGTTAGTGGGGCTAGCTAGAGAGTTCTGAAAGAAATTATTTATTATGGCCACCAGCTGGCACTATGTGCTGCAAATGGGGCCAGGTTGCTAGGTGGAAATAGTGGGTTAAGAAGGCAGAAAGAGCGATATAGTAGAGGTGGCAAGGAGTAAGCTGGACTTATAATACCAGTTTTGGTGGTCTGTGAGCCTTATTAAAAGGGGAAAATTACTAAAAGAATGATAGCAGAGGTTTCTTGTAGGGGGCAGAGTGGGGAAATGTGAGAGCTATTTGGCTACAGCACTGCTGTAAGTTCCATTCAGTATGCTGTACTAGGGAGCGGAAGCAGGGAGGAGATGAGCTAAAGAAAAGCTCTACTGTTCTCAGTGTCAATATTTTGAATAGAAGGGTTTACACAACATAAGTGAGCATGGAGACTAGCTTTTAGAAGAGAGCTGGCCATAGTTAGAGGTTTGGCCAAGTTAGCAGATGTACATTCCTGTGGGTGTATAGTTTAACAGAGTTTAATACATTATATACGCAGAAAGTGTTAAAGGTAGCACAGTACTTAAATACAGTAATTAAAAAGCTGCTAATTTATTACTGAACATCAACTGACAACCTGGCTAATATTAAAAAATGTAGCTGAAATTACATCAGTTTGCCGCAACTATATTTCACAGGGAGAAGCACGTTTCAACGCACCACGGACAGCTCTAGTGTTAACACTCTAAACGAATCAGCTGTAGGCTAAGGTTTGTAGACACTATGCACTGATTTTGTTTCAGTATATTAAGCATACCAAATGCGATCCCTCCAGTTGTGAATTAAACAGCTGTTTCCATTACAATCCTTGTTTGTACTTTAACAAATATTAACATATGCTAGTAAAGAACATTTCATTATATGAAGCATGCCGAGTATGACCTCACCAGTAATTACTTCAACAGTTGTTTCCCTTGCAATTCTTTTATATTAGCAGATAGTAATACATACTAGTAAGAAACATGTACAAGAAATGATAGCACATGTGCTAATAAAAAGCATTTACATGAAATGGTAGCATTCATTTACATTTGTAGAACACCGCTGTGGACTGGTAGTGTAGGGAAGGGCGATTTGCAATTGGCGCCAAACTCAGAAGGATGTAAAATTTCAGATGGATCAGGATACTAAGGGGAAGGGTACAAATAGATGTAGGTAGACATCTAGATGATGTGCACCGAGGTCTGGGGGCAGGGATTGTGAAGAAAACTATTAGTCCTTACAACTGGAAAACTACTTGTCTACTTTAATATCTACCTAAAACTTTTTACTGTATATAACATGTAGTTTCTATCATGAAATGTTTTATACAAATATTAAGAACAAAATTGTTTTACTTAGTTAGTTATCCCCCAGTCTCCTTCTAAACATTAATGATATAAAGTGGGGTATATGCTTTACAGTTTAACAAAGTCAACAAAATACAGTGTTTTTCAGCCACTTGTTCTTGCAAAACCATATTCCACAAATCTGATAAGATGCTTCTTAGTTTTCCATTTATTCACTAACTGCAGAGTTGCTGGCATTCTTTCTGTTCATCTCCATCTCTCAACTCCAAACTCTGGTTGAAGTCCAAGTTATTGTTGATTCCTCTAATCAACTACTATGCTTTTTTCTGAATTTCAAGCATTTTCCTTTTGGAACATTGGAAAGGTTTCACTGACAAAGTCTCTGTCTATGAATCTTACCATCAGAAGAATAAGAAGAGTCTCTTTCAGCTAGATGACTCACTTTTTTTCAGATAAACTTTTTTATTTCCTCCTTTGCCTGTTTTGTGCCAAAAATTACTTTGATCCTCCAGGGGAAAAAAACACTGCAGACAGCTAGATATAACTGCTTCAGTATCATATTTCTCTCTCAAAATTTCATTCCCCTCATTTCTGGGATAAATCTGCTTCTCTTTTGCCTGGTATACAGTGAATAATATTTTTTTACAAACACTCAGCTGTCTCCCAATTTTTAATATGTTGCCCTTCTGCCAGGCTCAACTCTTTCTGGTGGTATAATTGTATCTTTATTAATATAGGTCGTGGCTGCCTTCTTCATGGTCAGGTTTGGAGCAAACATTGCCCTTTCATTTAACAAATTCTGCTGTGCAACACCAGTCCAGTTGCTTATTTAGCTTTCATAAAATTAATACAGTCTGTTTGTTCCAGTTTCCCTGGTAAGCAGAACATCTCAGGTTTTCTCTGTGCACTCTATATTTTAACTCGACTATTTTTTAAATGGCTGTTCTTGAGAAATGTCGTACTCAGCCAGGTTTTTCTTATCAGCTTCTGATTTTTGCAGTTTTATCAGTACATCTGATTTAAAGCTTCTATTTTTTCCAGCTTTTGCTATTTGAATTGATATATTTATAGAATGTTTCATTTATTTGAATCATCTCTGATTACGTTTGATTTATTTTTTCCTCTAAATTACTGCAAACCATCAATTGAACCAAAGCTGAAGCTTTGACTGCTTTTTCTGCTGAATAGCTGCAGAACCTCTCCCGAACAGTGTTTTCTCCTCACCTTGCCTGGCTGAGTTTCTTTCAGGTTTTCCAAATTTCTACTTTGCTGGCATCCAGGCAGTATATGGACTAGCCAGTAACTGAATTTTACCAAAAAAAAAAACACTTTCAATGGCTGTCCTTTTTTTCAGTTTCTGTTTTCACGCTGGGAGAGCTGAAGTTATGCTGCTGATCAGTGTGCAGTCATCCTGAGAAGATTAGGCCCAATATGTTTGATCCTCTGATTTAAGAGTGCACTGTCTGGTCCAGGCATGCCTCTCAACCTCTTAGCACAAGAATAAAGCCTAAACTAGTGGGGAGATAAAGGCCCAAAAATGGGGACAGATTTAAAATATTGCTCTTCAGGACATCATCTTGTTTAACCAACCTAGAGTTGTATTTGCTAATGTACATCAAGACACCTCCACCTTTAGCTCCTGTTTGTGCTGCTGTGAATCTAAATGAGTAGAAGGCACCATAGTGGCACTGTGGGCTTCCACTGCTGGATTGTTATTTGTGGCTTTAAACCAAGTCTTGGTAACAGCACAGATGTCTACATTCTCCACACCGGATAGCTTATAGGGTGTGGAGTTTCTTGTTTAGGCTCCTAGCACTGAGCAGTAACAGTTAAGGTTGCTTTGAGTTGTGTGTTTTTTTTTTTTTTTTTTTGCTGCTAAGGCCAAGGATAATGTTTTAACCAATACCCAAAAGCCTACTGGAGGATAAAGCACAGTGGTCTGTTAACCATGTCCTCCAATCTGGATAGATATTGGATTCCTCTGGAGTGACACCAGAAACTAAACCAATTATTAAAATCATTCATTTCCTATACATACAATGGCATCATCCTTGGTGAATATAGAATGCTGCTCATTGCAAGCCACATACTTGCCTTGGACACATATTCAGAGAGATCCATAATGTCTCTTTTCATTATAGGCCAGTGAGGTATGTCTAAGGTCATTTACACCAATGCGGGTTATCATAGAATCATAACAGTACCTATGGTGCGATGACTTGAGTGCTTGCAAGATATTACAAAATCTAGCTCCAGGTAGGCAATTAACCATTATTTTCCCTTGTGCAGCCTGATGACAGAAGTATCTGTGTCTCATACAACAGAATCCTGTATTACAAGAGTACTAGGTGAAGTGTTTGCTTGCCTTAAGGACCTTGTTTTTGCTAAACCATTGGGTGTAGGATTATGTGTGGTGTTAGGTGTTGCTTTTGGCGTGTGCTTTAGTGATTGCTGAATGTAGATGTTGCTGTTTTATGGCTTAGCAAGTCTTTCAGGTTTAGAGAGTTTTCTTTTAAGTGTGTCAGCTTAAGAAGGTCTATGTGTGAGGTCAGCAGTATGTGTGAAGGATGTAGTGTGTATATTTTTGACAACCTTGTTTGTAAGCAAGATTTTTGCTTACAAGGAAGTTGTCATGTACATCTCTCACATACTGTGTTAGTTTCTTTAAGGATTAAAAGGTTGTCTGAGTACATGAGACAATTGCTACATGGGTCTCAGGATGCCCATACCTATCAAGCTGGCTACAGAGGCATTAGGAAATTGCAAATACATGTTGTCAGGACCTGTTTTAGGGTTTGGCTATTATGATTTAGGGTCTTGGTTTTACTGCGGTCACCTGAGTGGTGTCTACAGTGAAGGCTAGTTATTAAAATGTTCTATGATCATAGTGCTGTTTGACACTCTCTCTCTCTAGCTGCTGTAAGCTTAGCTCCATGCAAAGCCTTTCAATATTATGCATTAAAGAACTAAGTACTAGCTTTATAGGTTTTCTACTATACAGTGTACTGCTAACCACCACTGAGCGGTGAACAGCTCCATGGAAACACATCTAATTTATAGCAGACAGAAAAAGCTGAAAACTAACTCCCATGCCCTCTGGCCAGTAAACAACTACATGTAAAGCGCTGTAGAGTGCCTCCCAACTGAAAGTGACCAATTAAACACCTCCTGCCACAAGATAGATGATCCTGGAACTTCTTAATGCAAAAGTACTATAAAAGTAGCTCTCAAATGCAAATTAACAGCCAAATAAGTCCCTAAAAGGCCTATGTCTGATGAAACAATTTCATTCCTAACTCGGACTGACTAGGCTGTTTTATTGCTGCCACTACAGTAGCAATCTAGGTTTTCTTAATGGAAAACCACACTTTAGTTAGCCAAAAGTGAAAAGGCAGCAACTAGCTATAACAAGTAATTGTCACATTAAGCTCCCTTTTATGTTTACCAGGTCAGACAGACCAGGGTACCTTTCTACTCCCATTAGAATTACAGTCCCACCTTTCTTATTCTAAAAACACACTTTAGTCAGCCAAAAGTGAAAAAGTATCAGAAAACAAGCCAAACAACTTGCTATAACAAGTAATTCTCACTTTAACCCCCCCCCCCCCCGTACATTTTCCAACTTGGATAGACCAGGCTAACTTTCTACTTCCACTAGAACTGCAGTCCCAGTCTTCTTAATGTAAAACACACTTTAGCCACAAATGAAACAGTACCAGAAACAAGTCTAACAACTAGCTACAAGCTTGATTCAAAGGCAGACAATGCAGCAATAAGGAAAACACACACTTTAAGGCAATTTCAAAGTACACTAACAGCCTAAGGAAAGGCTTCCCAATTACTTCTTTCAGTAACCAGTAAAATGAACAGTAAGGATAAGACTGGGAGGAGCTTCTAATACCAGGTATACAGAAGAAGACACTGTAAGGAGCTTCCAAGGCCAGATATTCAGTAGGGGCAGGCTGCTCAAAAGCCTGCAAGTATAAAAGAAAAACAAGAATAGGAAGGGTGGGACAGAACCAAGCTCAGAAAAGCACCTATGTGCAGCACAGAAACCAAAAAGAAATACAGACAATAAACATGCCTTAAATTAATGGCTTTAACTTCACATAAAGAGCAAAAAACATGCAAAAATGATTTAAAACTAACCTGTTTGGTATCTACTTTTCTGAAGTAAAAGCCAATACCAAAGGACTGTGGCTGACTAAGTTTGTAAATCACTGTAAGCTAGAAGCAGTCATTGAATCCCTAAATGACTTAGTCACCTTTAGGAAGGATTGTCCCAAATAAATACCTGGTGACAAAATCATGGACTGAAACTAACTGCCAAAAAATGCATTATTGAATCCTTTGGAAAGCCATCTACCCCAGAGAACTACCACATTCACAATAAGCCCCTAAGAGCTGACCCAGTTGTTCAGGATTTGGGAACTTAATGCGGACAGTGATGGCCTAAATTTTACCCAACATGTGTCTAAAATGTATTGCACAGCTTATAAAGAAAGGGATTGTGTCTAGATTTGTCATTTTTCCCCTTTACTCAGCCTTCACTAAGCCATTCATTGAATAAAATGCCCCCTTTGGCAAGTATCTTTCCAGACACATGCAACAACTGGAAGACCCACAGAGATACCTTGCTAAATGGGTACAAGGCCTAAGCAACATGTCATACATGGACTAACTCAAAGTCCTGTCACTGTACTTGGTATCCTACAGACTGCTAAGAGGTAGTCTATGTCTGGCATACAAGGTATCCTCAGACCCAATACTAATGGATTTATTGCACATCAGCAAGTCAAATGGCATCTGAAATACATGGCCTAGGAATCTCAACCGATTCTGCAGCATCAACAGACTGATTTGGAGGAACAGGTATATCTTAGAGAGGATACCACTACTCTGGAACAGACTCCCCATCCACATAAAACAAAGTTCATCCTTGTCTATTTTCAAGCGCAACTTGGATCTAAGGATAGGAAACAGACGTTACCCAAGGACTGCCCCCTATACTACTAATGGATAGAGGCAGCTCAAAATGGTTTTATGGCATTCATGGGTCCCCTCAAATTATCTCTGGTATGGTCCCAGTTATTCTCATTAGAGGTAATATATATAATTATTGTCCATGGGATGTCTAAGGTCAATCTCTAACCAAATGGGATAGGTTAATTCAATTACAAAAAAGGAAATTGGCTAAGCTTAAAATGGCCTACAAAGGGTAGCTAGCTTAGTACTTACATATGAACCTGTGGACATATAATTATGTTTCAAATTCAGGAAGAAGTGAACTTTATTAAGCACCTTTCTGATGTAGTAACAATACTTATGGTTTTGTGAAGCACTTCCCATTGCTGTTAAGCCCTAGTCACATGATGTTACATAACAGTGGCAGTGTCAACAATGAGAGAGCAGCAGCAGGAAGCAAAAGTAGCTTTAGAAGTTGCAATATATTTTGCAATCTCTCTCTCTGTCACACACATGTGCAAACACACACTTGCACAAAACTCTGCAAAAATAACATTTCTAAATTTTAAATCTGTTACTACATATATGGGTTGGAAATGGTGGCATTGATGAAAAGGCAAGAGTCAGAGCTGGACATGGCAGAGATAAAAATGTTAAGATTTGCACTGGGTGTGACGAGGATGGACAGAATTAGGAATCAGTATATTAGAGGGCCAGCTGAGGATGGACGGTTTGGAGAAAAAGCCAGAGAGGCGAGATTGCATTGGTTTGGACATGTGCTGAGGAGAGATGCTGGGTATATTGGGAAAAGGATGCTAAGGATGGAGCTGCCAGGTAAGAGGAAAAGAGGAAGGCCTAAGATAAAGTTTATGGATGTGGTGAGAGAGGACATGCAGATGGTTGGTGTGACAGAGCAAGATGCAGAGGACAGGAAGAAATGGAAATAGATGATCTGCTGTGGCGACCCCTAACAGGAACAGCCAAAAGAAAAGAAGACTGCATGAGAGAGACACTTAACATCTGTTACTAATATAACAGATGCTAAGTGTCTCTCTAATGTAGTAACATTAAATGTCCACAGGTTCATGGGTAAGTACTAAGCTAGCTACCCAATGTAAAATAAGTCATGCTGGCACAATTTTTTCTTATAACTAGTAGTGCATTGGAACAACTAAAGTTTCATGTACTATAAACACTTAGACCATTGCATGTAACTAAATTGTTACACATCCTCAACATGGATGTCAGTATAACTCCGAAGCTGCCATCACTCTGCTCTCCAGCTGAAATGCTTGACATCTTTGTCAGAGACTAATAATAACTTAATTACAATCTGGACATACTAATTAAACAGTGGGAAGTAAATATTTTAGGAAGTGGCTGCAGGAATATACTTCCTGGGAAGTAGGGGCTACTGTAAAGAATGAAGATAGGAAGAAATGGCTAATTTAATTTTATCTAGAAATAAGTGGAAGATGTTGGAATGGCACTTCCAGCAAATGTATAGTATACAGAGAAAAAAGGAAGGATAACACACCCCTTAATCTGTAACAGAAAAATAAAATAGAAGTAGACTAGTTTATAGAAGTAAAAGTGATATTAAAGACTGTGAAAGAAGAAGTAGTTAGAAAGTTTGAAAATTAATAGCTTTGGAAGGAAGGAATGAGTGAGAAGTGATTTAGTATGACAGAGGTACAAGGGGTTAAAATAAGTCAGTAAGTAAGTAAGGTTATTTTAGTGGAATAAGGGAGTACTGGAAGAAAGGAATGTCAGAAGTTAGTAAGGAATGGGAAGATAGGTTGGGGTAGTGACATTATAAAAATATGGCAGCGTGACAGATAATTACTTAAAAATGGTATTAATTGAGCAGTTTGGGATGCACCATCAGGACTGAAAAAGCTTGAATGGGTAATTATACAATTTATTAGGAAGAATGGAGATAGGAGTGAGGTAAAATGCATGCTTTCATTATTAATAAATTCTGACTTTAAATTAAAAATTTTGTGAGTGTGTGTATTGGGGAAGAAGTGGTACTTGGGATTATTTTGAGAAGTGGTGTAAGGGAAATGAAATGCTGGGTGAATTATTTTATAACAGAATACAGGAAAGAGGAGGATGTAGGCTGCTTCTCTCCTTTAAACATGGCTAAGACCTTCAGTAATGTGGATCACATCAGTGACGACCATTGGTAATTGGTACTTGGGGACTGGATTTTGAAAGAAAATGGAGTTAAGTAACAGTGAGGTGTTAGTCCAGTTTTGTTTGGGTCAAATATGAACTGGATACTGAAGCATATAAAGAGTAAACATGACAAAAGGGAGACAAATGCAAAGGCATTTCTACTCTTAGTGTGATCTTATGTTGATGACATGATTTTGCTAGTATATTGAAATCATTTAGTCAGAAGTGAATGATGGAAATGTAAAGGGTTTCATTTAGAAAGGGTAAGAAAAGGTATGGCTTTTCCTGCTACATATACCGAATGTTTGGGTTTTGTATTATGAGGTTAAGAACATAACGCTGAAAAAAATAATGGAAATGCAGAAGATTTGGATTATAAGGAGCAAATCCATTGCTGGCTTATTCGGTGCCTGTTGCCACTCCCCTAAATAGCACCCCTCGGGTCTGTATCACTTAATCGAATCTCACATCGCTAAACACCTCTTCATTGAACACCTTTTAATTAAACTGTCAAATAAGAAAATGGACTTTTAATCAAAGCTCTTCCTAAGGTAATCCAATGGTAGGCCAACCTAGTGACCACAGAAGAAATCAGACAGCTTAAAACATTCCCAAGTGGGGGGCTGCATCCCCCACACCCTCCATAACTAAATATACCAACTCCAAGATCACACTACAGTGGGGAAACGGGCTAATTAAATATGGTGGCCAACCGTTGGCCTGCCTTAGGAAAAACGTTGATCAAAAGTCTGCTCGCTTATTTGAGAATTCTGTGAAGAGGTGTTTGATGAAGAGGTGTTCAACGATGTAAGATTCAATTAAGTGATATAGACCAAGAACCCTTCAGCACTAGCTTGAGAAATAACAAAAACAAAAAGGTCCCGTCATCAATCTGGGATTCCTCCATTCTCTAGGAAGGGGCGCCAGGTCCTAAAGCCATACACCCTCACATGTTCACACTCTAAGCAGAGGATCTGTGAGGAGCCAAAAAAAAATGGAGTTGCCAACCAGGCCCCTAAAATCATACTTCTGGAGCAGCTGCTCTATTCACCCTACCTTATCTTTACTTCTGAGAAGGAGTTATTAACGGTATAACATTTTCAGCAATGGAGAGTGAACATTTGGGGTGAATTTTCAGGATCACAATATGTGAAATGGGTTATGGAGTTCAAAAAAATGGGTGAAAAACTGTTGTCATTGGTCACTATTATGATGATAAATGTGAGAGTTTTAGAAGAACAATCAAAAAGTTCAGCAAAATCAAGTTTTCTTTGTCTTTAGTGGTATAGTTTTTGACAATGGCCTAAGACACAGTCACCAGGTTGAAACATATTAATGCATATCTCTAAAGCAGAGCTGTTCATTCTAAAGTACCATGAAAATATGTAAGGACAAAGGTGTAAACATTTCTCAGCACTAAACTTCCTGTTATAAACCATTCACTTTTTTAAGTTGTATATGTGGAAACTAGCTATTTATGGATACCATACTTTGCCAAATATAACATATAGCAGCAGAAATAATTCAACAGGGAAGCAGCTGCGTGCCACAGTCAACAGTCTGTAGAAATGAATGTAAATTAAATGCGAGGATTCTGTTGGTGTTAAGCATTTGGGAAGATGTTACAGGGAAACATGGTGAAGGAATCACTGTAGAACAAATGCAAATAGTATTATGAATCATGTTTTAGTATGTACACTATGTCAGTTTGTAACATTAGGCCTGATTCATGAACCCTAGCTGTAGCCAAAGATAGTTGCACAAGGAAATATGGTAAACCACAGTTAAAACAGATCGAAGTCCCTAAGCTTTGGTTGCTTGTTACTCAATGCAAAAATGTTTGTGATTAATGCTAATCCTCAAGCTAAATGCCACGATCGGAAACAGAGTTTTTCAATGCTAAAACACTCTACCAATTTGGGACTTCATGCCTCTATGGTGGGTGCACTGCTTATCTTTTGTACTGATAATCGGCATATAGAGTTGCTGTGGCTACTTTGTACTTCTACAAGAAGTTTGACATATCACCATTTTGTTTTTCATTTTAAATAAAGAATTCATTTGGTCAGCCATGCTCCACCCTTGCCCGAGGCCCATGTCTCCAGGCAGACATAAGTGCAATTTCAGGTTGTCGGAGTGACAGCATACCATATAATACAAGTCACACAAATCACTCTGTAATTTAGCATACTTCACCAAACTCTCTCTATTTTATTTTGAATTTATTAAGTGGGGTAGAGCACTGATCCCCATGGACCTGTTTCAGTTTCAGCCCAGGGTAAACATAATGCATCATTAAATCATTAAATCTTTCATTTTATTATTCAAGAGGGTTGCATTTGAAGTCCCTGTTTTGAATTGTATATGATTCATCAACAAAAGTTCATTCTTGGCAATGGCCCACACAAAATGTAATTGCTGATATTCTGAATCCTATCCGTGAAAATTTTTGTTTTGATGACTCAATTGTTTGAGTTTGAATTTCACTGTGTACATCATTGATTCTGCTGCTATCTGATTCAGAGTTTTTCATGAATTTTAATATTGTCTCATTTTCCTTCCCCCTCACCACTTTTCATTTCTACTTCTCTTTACTATTTTGCATTCTGTTTTTGGCATGAGGTTTTTCTACCCATATTCCTTTCAATGTTTACATGTTTAACATTTTCAGTTGTCCATATTTACATTTCTTCTCTTGCCTTTTCATATTTTGAATGTTACTTTTTTGTTTTCAGTATTCTGGTTTTCTACATTTTATAGCATGTGTTATATATTTTATTCATTATCTGTTAACTGTGGTAATGATCAATTCACAAAGGGTCCGACTTCAGGTACTGACTGGGTACAGAGCTTAAAATATTGTAATACATCTTATTGCACCAGCTGTGGCACTAAATCAAAATATAATTCTGGATTAATAACACCTCTAAAATTTTGTTTTTCCTCCTGGTAGTGTACAATGACAAAACCTGTACCAAAAACTGAGGCAGAAAGTCTGAACAAGCTCTTAACTATTTGCTGGCTACTATGGGTTCCAGGGGCTCATATCTCCTATCAGTATTCTACATTTTGGCTAAACCTTCTAAATTCCCATTGGACACTAACACGATGCATATATAAACACATCTATCAGGCGTAACACTGACTCAACCTCTGCTGTGTGCTACACAGCAAAAAGATACTTGTCACGTGTTGCTGGTTAAGTCACTGTCTGCCAGGACAGGCCTACTGCTGTGCTTTTATTATTTTCATAGTCTTTTGACAAAGGAGGAAGTTTGAGGGGTTGGCTGTGTGCTTACATTGATGACACTCATTCTGCTGCCCTTGTGTAAATTTTTAAGACAATATTACTAGCAACTATTTCTTAAGACTATCTAAGTGGCAACTATTTTTCTTCTTTTGACTAGGAAGTGCTTGATGTAAGGATTTAAATGAATTTTTACATGGAATACAAGAAAATCTTTGAGCAGCAACATAAACACTGTAACTGATGATTTCTAGCAACACCTATACATTAAAACAAGCATTGTTGGGAAGGACAATTAAAGTGTAACTGCTCATTTTACCATCTTATAAAACATGAACCACTGTAGAGAAAAGAAACCTGGTGTCAGGATTATTTAATTTTGTATGTATCAATGTACTTGTGTATGCATGAGTGTGTGTTGTGTATTTGCGTGTGTGTGTTTCGTTAGCCTAGGTAATCTTAACAGGCGAATGTCGTACTTTCACTAGAGGTCTCAAAGTAGTATTCAATCTGAATAAAAGAAATTTAGCCAGGGCACTAGACAAATGCAGATGTTATGTAAATATGTATATATTAAATACCCTTCCATGATCTTTTCAATAAGTTATGAGAGACTTTCTACATCTATCTAAGCTGCAATCAGCTCAGGCAGATGAGACTCAGCTCAATGAAGCACATTCACTCAAATATTCACAGATGCATGCAAACACACACACACACACAGACACACACACACAGACACACACACACACAGGCCTTGCGCGCATGCCGCGCACACACATGCACTGCACACACACGCACACACATGCACACACACGCACACACACACACACACACACACACACACACACACACACACACACACACACACACACACACACACACACACAATGTAATGAAGGAAAGTGTGATATTGTGATATTATGTTCCTATTAGTACATGCACAAAACTACAGTAAGGTGCCAAATGAGGATTTTGTTTGAATAACGAAAAGTTAATCCCCAGAATAGGTAAAGTTGAAACAGTTTTGCACAAATGTCTTTACAGGAAACTTTTAATTAAAGTTGCTTTTTTGTGGAGAATGATGTCCTGCTACAGGTTTACTACATCACAGTGGGCAGTAAAAAATTCCCTGCTGTTGAGATATGTTTTTAAGATTAAACTGTTTGGATGTGCTTTCAGTTTGTCAAAAAAGTAAAAATTTGCCTGGATGGGACTGAAGTGAATAACCTAGTCCTCAGTAGAGGAATAGCAGAAGAGAAATTGAATTAGTAAGTGATGGAAACACAAAGGAGATAAATTTGAACAAATAATTTGTAAAATAGTTTGACTTGTCTTTTATGTACGTTCATGGAAAGAATAATCATAAACATGATACATAATGACATAGGAAGCCTTCAAAGACTGGAATTAACCCAATTCAGCTTTTTCAAGGGCAGTTAATGCCTACTGAATCTGGTAGATTTCTTTGAGAAAGTCACTAAGGCCATGGATGAGGGTAAAACTGTCCATACCACCTACTTCAACCTGGCTAAGGCATTTGACACAATTTCCCCACTCAGGTGTTATAAATAAACTAATAAAATTGGGCATAAATTCCTACATCACCAGATGGAGAGCCAATTGGTTCATAGACAAGAGATGTGGTTAAAGTGGGTGAATCCAGATCCAACAAGAGGCCAGTTACTAGTGGTGTGCCACAGGGCTCAGTGCTGGGACCACTGCTGTTCATAATCAACTTCTCTGAAGTCAAGGTTAATGTGGAAGGCCATTGGATGACAAACTTTACCAATGACTGCAAGCTGGAGGTAATCATTAAATCCCTCAATAATGTAGATATAATTCAGGGGGGGTCTAGATCAGACACACTGTTGGTGGCAGAACCATGGCTACAACTAAATGCAAAAAAAATGCATTATCATACCCTTTGGAAAGTCAAATACTCCTGCAAATTACAACATTGATAGCACACCCCTAACAGAAGACTCAGAGGTGAGACATCTAGGTACACAGATAGATAGTTGCCTGAACTTTGACTGACATTTGTACACAGTGATGAGGAAGGGTGCAGCATTCAGATTCAAGAAAATTATAGTCCCACTGTATTCAGCCCTTATTAGTCCAATAGTCAAGTACAATGCACCATTTGGCATGTACCCGACTAGGTACTTACAGTGGTTGGAGTGACCTCAGAGGTTTCTCACAAAAAAAATATAGGGTGTAAACAACAAGTCTTGTGTGGATAGACTAAAAGCTCTATCCCTTTACTCTGTCTCCTACCAGCTATTAAGGGGTGACTTATATCTGACCTACAAGGCACTTAGAAATCCACTCCTGATGGAGCTGCTACACATCTGCATGTCAAACAGGACAAGGATCACCCAATTTAAGGATATAAACTTAGTCAGCGACACAAACAAAGCATGCTGGAGAGACAGATATGTATTTCAGAAACTGACCATTCTTTGCAAGAGGCTTCCTAGTCACATGAAGGAGAGCCCCTTCCCTAGCTCTCTTCAAATGCAGTTTGGGTCAATGGATGGGGACTGCGAAATCACACCTGGAGTAGCAGATATGTCCCCTATGGACTGGAGAAATCTATAAGATACTCAAGGCATAGGCACTAGTCCATCCCATTCTTTTGCTCCGAGGGGCCATATATGGGTAAAACCAGGTTATATTGGCTAAGCTTGTAAGGGCTCCCCTACGAACATCTAATAATTTAGTTGGAATGAGAAGGAAGTATTGTAGATATAATGTCCCTCACACCAGTGTACTGTAGTAGGTATCAATGCATAAACTTGGATAAGTTTTAGATATTTACAGCCAACACTCAGCAGTTTATACTTAGTTAACTGAGGTACTACAAGAAGGATTTCCCTATTAGATGGCTGCTTTTCATACAACATTGAATAAACTGTGTCTTGTGCAAATCACTGTGACACTTCCAATGTTTCCCATCCTCTTATTTTATTAAACACCTTGTAATTTGGAAGAATAACTTCATAGTTATGTTCAGACGATTTTACCTACCAGTCTTTCACAACCAGAATATGAGGCATGGTAACAGAGATCCATGCTTGACATTCTGGTAATCTGCACTGCATAGGCCTTTAACATTATGATGAATTATTTTAATCCCTTTGATTAAATGATGATGTCCTAGCAGTCTGCCATACTAGTTCTGTACTTCGACCTTAGACAAGTACTTTTCAAGATCACCACCTTGTCTTTAGTAAAATATAAAATAATTATGAGTTTGAGATATTGTACTTTTGTTAATGTCCTGCAAGTAGAGTGAAGGAAAGTAATCCTGTAGTTCAAATTAACGTTAACTGCTATTGATCTGTTAGTATAATAAGTTGACTATCCTAAATGACCAATAACTTTTTAATGAGAAATAAGAACTAAATAATCTGTTGAGACAGCTTATAACAGTTAGTATGACTATGCTAAAAATGAAAGCAGGAACTTTTTTTTCTTTTTTACATTGTTAGGAACATGAACACTTGCATTGGGAAACGAGAGATGAAGTGAAAAGATAGTGTTGATTGATAAACTTTACTTTCTTTACTGTTTTTAAAATCTTCACAGGGCAATATGAAATACAGTCAGCCACAAAAGGCTAAAGACACAGATGAAATAATATCACCGATTCTAATTGTTTGGGGCACTCCTTATGCTCTATTCAGTGTTTATAAAGCTTTGCTTTACGTTGTTCAGTGGACACAATCAAAGTGTTTTTTTTCTGTAGTCAGAAAATAGCTGAAGAAAACATTAGAATTCTACAATAGGTGTCATGTAACCAAGTTGACACTCTATAAGACCCTGATTATGAAGTACACTGGTTATGTTACACTATAATATTTTTAACGTCCTCTTTTAAAGTGTTTATTTATTTATTTATTTATGTAGTGAGTTTAATTTATTTAATGTTTTTAATTTATTTCATTTTATTGCTAGTATATGTTAATGCTTTTTATGAATTACGAGAGCATTATTTATTTAACACTACAACACAGGAAATCAATCAAGTTTTTGCTGTACATTTTATATAATAGTTGTGTTAATGTAATATGTAATGTGATCACGAGTTTTTATTTAAAAAGGAAATCTCATAATTTAAGATTATAAAATGTATTCTATGTTTTAAATGATAAGTGAATGATTTTGTCATCACTTCCCCTATAAAAGGATGTGGGAAGTAACATTTAGTGTTAACTCTGATAAAGTTCTGAATCACAGATAGAATGAAAGTGCTTAGTATTTTTGTAAAGTGTTGTCATTGTACGGGATCAACATTTCTTTTATTTTAACCAAGCAAACAGTCACAACACGGAAGTAACCAAGGCTTTTTCTGTTAAAAGTACTAAGTATAGAACCTTCAAATTAATGCGTTCAAAGTATTGAAACATTCAATATCAGGATCTATTTGTTTATTCATAAATAACAAATGGTTAGCGCTTTCACCCAAGTGGCTTCATCAGACCTTAAAAACATAAACTAAATTACAGACCCTTTTATATAAGGGCTATGATACAACTGTGACATCATATCCTGTAATCAAACATTTAAATTTATACATTTGATAACACAGTGTAAAATACATCTTAATCAAATAAAAAATAGAATAATATTAAAATACGATAAATAAATAACCCCCTTCCCCATCAATTACTTATAAAGATGAGCATTTACAAATACAGTGTAAAATTCATCAAATTTAAACACAAGAAAAAATAATAAAAAGAATAAAAGTGAAAAAGGAAATAAACTCCTTCCACATCAACTGTTCAAAAAAATGAACTAATTATTTCACTTTCAACCTTCTCTTTTTTAAAACCGGTTTCATGGGTATTTTATCATTGAGCCCAGGTGTTCTATCAGCTCTAAGCTTGACTATCCATTTTTTTGAACAGTTGATGTGGAAGGAGTTTATTTCCTTTTTCACTTTCATTCTTTTTATTATTTTTTCTTGTGTTTAAATTTGATGAATTTTACACTGTATTTGTAAATGCTCATCTTTATAAGTAATTGATGGGGAAGGGGGTTAATTATTTATCGTATTTTAATATTATTCTATTTTTTATTTGATTAAGATGCATTTTACACTGTATTATCAAATGTATAAATTTAAATGTTTGATTACAGGATATGATGTCACAGTTGTATCATAGCCCTTATATAAAAGGGTGTGTAATTAGTTTATGTTTTTAAGGTCTGATGAAGCCACTTGGGTGAAAGCGCTAACCATTTGTTATTTATGAATAAACAAATAGATCCTGATATCGAATGTTTTAATACTTTGAACGCATTAATTTGAAGGTTCTATACTTAGTACTTTTAACAGAAAAAGCCTTGGTTACTTCCGTGTTGTGACTGTTTTCTTGGTTATTATATATTTTTATTCATCACGGAAGAATTTGCCTTGTGTGGGAGCGGATTCATCTTCGTTATTGTTTGGATTATTTCTTTTATTTTACTTTAAATTGTACCCTAGTTAGTGATGGTTTATTGCTTGAAGTACACTAATTGCAATGCAGGATAATAAGACAAACAAGACAGCAAAATGTCTTATCATACATAGTCAGCATATTCTCCTGGTAATAGCAAGTAAAACAACTATTAATACACCCTCTAGTCACTTAGCCCTTCTATATGGAAACTTGATATTCAGAATTTCTTCTATGTTAAATTATACATATGGCTTAAAACCTTGACTTGTCCAGTAGTTATAAGGATCACATGAAGTTAAATCAGAAAGTAGTGCCTGTAAGTTGCTAGCTATGTTAAGTTTTATGGCTCGTCCATATGGGGTGTTTAAGTATATTTTAATTTCAGCAATTAATGGAACGGCAGTAACTTGGAAACTTAAATCTTGCCCTATCTTATATTTACCCCTTAAAATAACCTCCAAAGCAAATAAACTCACAGGATACAATCAGGATGCTTGGCTAGGCTTATAAAGATCCCAGTGGTCATTAGTCTGGTCTATACCTATGAACTTCAGTATTAAAAAAGGTATGTTGCAATGTACTAAATTTTGAGAACAATTAACTATGCTACTGCTCTTTTGAAATGATTTGTCCCAGGTCCCTTCAAGAAACACATCACACCGAATGACATTTGATGACCTTTTTTAAATTTCCATAAACATAAATGTTAACCAATATTCATTCATTTCAACCAAACATGATACAAGTGAAATAACATCCATGTAATATTATCACAGGACAGCGTAAACCTGCTCATCCTGATCAGTAAGCAGCGTCCATACCTCCGCTCACTTACTTATGAAGCAGCATATCCACTCACATCCGTTACAATTTAACACATTATATCATCAACCAATAAGTAGCTTCCTCCACTTGCTTATATACTTATCAAGCAGCGTAACTGCTCACTTTCATTACCATATATTTTATTATACCATCAACAAAATAAGCAGCTTCCTCCACTTATTTATGTGCTCAAACAGCGTAACTGCTCACTTTCCTTTTCAAACTTATTGAACTGACCATCCAACACCAGAGGGGGAACAGAAGAGGGCAATCCTGCCCCTCTTCTCCACCCACCAGCCTGACCAGGCTGTTCCCCCTCTCTCCACCAAACTTCCATCATCTAGACACCATTAGGGGATAAGGCCAAACATCATTCTGTGTACAATTACCAGGACATTACCAGCACCTGGCAATTACCTAATGATTACCAGGGCATGACCTGCCACTGGAACAGAATACTCAACCTCAACCACCAAAACCACCCTTCCCATAGTAACTTCTTTTACTTGCCCAGTGACATGTAGAAACAACCTGAAAACTTCCAAATACCATTTAACAGCCACCTTGCCAACACCAACTACCTATTATAAAAAGTAAGGCACCTAAACCCCCTGATAGCCTTAGCAATCTAACCCCTCTTAGCTCTATCAGTACCCTTCGATGCCACCAGCACTATACCAGACTTGAAAATGCCCTATGCCTCCTGGTCGAAATAAGATTAGTGACATGCCAACTCCGTACAAAATGTAGAAAATAAACCATACCCTTTCTCTCCTTCAGGTACAGTAAATCAAAGCCACATTTCCCATGCAAGGACACCCCATCTAGCTCATCACCTGAATCCACTTATCCCCTTCCCCTGAAGGCTGCAATAATATCTGACCCATTACAAGGAAGACCCTCCACTACCCATAAAACAGTGTAACAGTCATCCTTGATGCTCCCCATACAATATCAAACCAAGACAAAACATTACCTTGCGACTGCAGAAAGAAAACACAGCAAACCAACAACTCAATATTCAGCTGCACTGCTGGCAACCCATGACCTCCATTCACACTGACCCATTAGCCGAAAACCTTCCTCAGCTTCTTCTCTCACCTGTCAAGTCCACATTCTTCAGTCCCCAAATACCAACTCTGCATGTCCCGATCAGCACTCTGAGTGATCTGTAAAAGAAAAGACTGTAAATGCGCCACACACGCATAAACCAATTGCTTAATGACCAATATACACCACCAAGGGCATATCTCATTTATCAACTGCATAAAATGCAGACACTAGCAGATGCAAAAGACCCCTGAAAATTAAATGTTCTACCAAAGATGCCATAAATTTCTTAACTCCCCTAGCAACGGTACAACAGATACCCCTGCAAAACAAAACAAGGTCTTATAGCTAAAATGACCGCTCTTCTAGCAATGCAGAAAGGTCTCAATGAAATAGTGACTTGACAAAGAAAATTAAAACCATCCACAAACCTGCTGTATCATTCGGTGTACCTGTCGACTGTAGACCTGACCAGCATGGATCCCCATCAACCAGAAACTCTATCCTTTAATTAACAAAGACACCAGTTGACTAAACGGTTAAAATAATCCAATAATACTTCCTGCCATACAACCACCAAACCAACCTCCCAACTTATACCACCCCAACCCAACACCCCCAGCCACAGTTGTAGCAAATGCAAATCCCAATGAACCCTCTTTACAATGCACTGTCCAACCCTTCCCTTAACCATAAAGGGAAACCCGATCATATACCTCCCTCTGTCCCTCCGACCACCAGCCCCCAGATGCCATGTCCAATCAAATAAATACTGGCCACTGAGAAACTCCTCTGCTTAACCTCTCCACAAAAAAGAGCAGCCCAACTACCCTACCCCCAACATCCAACCCATAAACCATATCGTTACTTGACTCCCCTTGTGGACAATTCCAAACTACCATAAATAACCCCATCTATCCCCTCTACTCTGCCCTTAACTCACCTCAGCCTCACTTGCCTCCATACTACTCCCTACCGCAACAAGCCTCACATAGTTTAATGAGCACTTAACGATAATTCACTTGTGTCCTTCTTGTAAAACCACCATTCAAACATCCTGGAAAAAATGTACAGTGAAAGTATGCTCCTTTCACCAAAGTCCCCCATGAAGTCGGTCCTGAAAACTCACCTATGATGTGTAGCCAAGAACTCCAACATATCATCCCTGAAGGGTAAACATAAAGGAAGTGGATGTAAGGGATGAAAACAATGTCTTGCTCAGTCTAGAGCCTGGGACATCCCCTGAAACCTTTATAACCCCCTTGAACACAAATCTGCACCTAGCCAAAGAAAAACCCTGAATAAGTCTGGAACTCTGGATCCTGTCAAATGTAGCATATCCCATTAGCATTTGCAGCTCTGGATGTGCAATAACTTAATTAATGCAGGGGACAGTCTACTCCAAAAACTTTAATGATCTAACTCTAAGGGTCAGAAAACTAGAACCCATTAACCTAGAACTCCCAATCCAGCAATAACCTGATTACTGCAGGGGACAGTCTACTCCTAGAAACTTTAATGATCCAACACTAAGAGCCAAAAAAACCCAAACCCCTTAACATAATTCCTGAACTCCCAATCCCAGCAATAAAGTACTCTACGTGCCCAACCTTAACCCCCCTTCCCAATTCACACATTGCCAAATGGCAATCAGGCCACCATTGAAATTATTAAATTAACATAACCCTATCCCCCGTGAAAATGGAAAATTTACTGCTGAATCCTCCCTGACCAACTGGAATGTCCCGCCCTATGTACAAGCCTGAACCAAATAACACAACTTGTCCACCAGTCTCCTACACCCTGAAGGCTGCAACTCAAATTGACCTAGCTAACGCCCCTACCATATACTTGAATTATAAAGCTGCCCCCAGAGACCTGCAGCAAGCATCTGGTCCTGCTAACTCAGCCTGACAACCAGCAAACCATACCACAGTCATATCAACCCAGAAAATAGGCCCTACTCCCTCAGACTTCCCAAACTGAAAGTCTGATGCCTGCTAAGTTGAGAAACACACCGAAATCCCATATCCCTTGTATTTCCCCTTTGAAGCTTCCTTTCAATGTGCCCTCTGTCATCCAATCACCTCCAAGGTTCAACCCATCCAAAAGCACGGCTGAACTTGGTTGGCTTGTAAAAGCCCTGGATCCAGTAGCCTATTAACTTCATATGGTGTTATGACTATTGTGACTCCAACCCCTTTCTGGAAATCCCACCCTCCCCATAAACAATCTCCAACACAGTTGCACCCTTCCACAAGTAACTCTGTAAGTACCCCCATACTACCCGAACTACACTCTGCCTTACCATAACTGAAACCACCTCCCTTGTGGTCTACCTTATGCTATCTGCTATATGCCCATGACCCCCCTATTCCTCTGCCCCAAAGTCTATGGGGAACAGAAACCAAAACCTGAGCACCCTTCCAACACCTACACCACAAACCCAAGGGGATGTAAGCACCACAGCATCCGCTATACCCATATGCATGATTCTAAGGCTGAAAAAAAAAAAACTCAAACAATGATATTTTGTGCCTTCAATCATCATATCCCAGCAATCCACCCCTCCTATCACTGCAAATCCCTGCCCCTACATGGGACCTAAGCTAACGAAATTCCACACACCTAAGTCTGTTCACATGTACACACAATACCCTCCATATCAGCACAGTCAAAGCTAGGAATGAAGAGGGCATCATCCCAGCTCAAACCCCCCCAATGGTACGACTACCTGTGGATATTCAACAAGTCACCAACGTTCCTGCAGCCTCGATCATCACCTGAAAAGTCCACCTCCTTCAAACCACCGACCGATCCAATGACTGTGTTGGCACCATCTTTGACCTCCTTGACTAGCAAGTCACCAGCCGAAACCATCATCGAAGTACCATCTGCAAAGACAAACAAGTGCAAATCATCTGAAATTCACAACACATTAACCACAACCTGCCAACTCAAATCTAAACACTAATTATTGTCTTCCCAAACTTCGGATAATAAAATTACCAGTTTAACATTACTCTTCCTGAAGGGTATGAAGGTTGATGCTCACATCTGTCATTTTTCAACATCGCCCCCCCCTCCCCCAGCCAGAGCAAGTCCTTCCATCCCAACATAATTCTGTGATTAAGTGACTTTAGTCTTTACATCATCCATCCACCTGACATGTGACCAACTGCCAAACAGACGAGCAGCTGCATCACTTTCAACCCCCCCCCCAAGCAAGAAATCTCCCCATTTATGCATGAATAGAAAACTGGTTGTATTTGCCTTAGAACTGTGCACTGAACATACACATAAACTAAGACGTTGACTAATGAATCCTATATTAACCTGACAATAATTTTAATGCAAGTGACTTGAGAATAATATTGTGTAATCGGATTGAAAATAAAAGACTCTCTTCTTGATTTTCTTTTTCCCGTTTACATTTTAGTGAAATGCAATTTTATATAAGGCATCTTGCTACATAGAAATATATTTTTAATGGTATATGTCAGTTACATACAGTTTCCTGAGTAGTTGAAAGCAATCTGTCTGGCATATTTTTTGTAATAGCAACTATATTATTCCTGTTTCTTTCTTTTCTGACGTAACTACCGAGATTACCAAAAATTACCAAAAATGTGTAGATAAACTCTACCCAATAATGGTGTGTACTTTTAAATTTTCTT
This sequence comes from Protopterus annectens, assembly GCF_019279795.1. Lineage (NCBI taxonomy): Eukaryota > Metazoa > Chordata > Ceratodontiformes > Protopteridae > Protopterus > Protopterus annectens. The sequence goes on from NC_056726.1 coordinate 1,267,619,827, forward strand.
TTTGCTGTATGCTAATTAAGATCTCCAGCACTCCTCCCAACAAAATTCAGCACATTTTCAAGGTGTTAGACACCATGGAACCCCAGCAATGAAATGGAAGTAGAGCATGCAGTCATCCAACCCCATTCTTCACCTGTGCAAAATTAATTTAAACATATCACAAATGTTTCACTATATTGCTGCAGGGGAATGATTTTACCCTCATGCATAAAACACATTGCATTGCAACTCTTGACAGCTGAGTGATTTTGTTGCCCTTTGGAAGTGTGATGAAAAGGCAGAAATGCATTTTATATACATTTCTTTACTTCCACACTCTTTCTTTCTCTGTTTGATTTTTTTTTGAACATGAATAAGAAATTAATTAACAACTAAATATGACCACCATTTACTTATTTCTGTATTCTTCCTGTTTATTTCTTTCTTTCTTTCTTTCCCTGAAAACCCCAGTAACAGGCCCTACACATGTTTTTCTCTTCCCCCCTCCTGAACCACTCAAAACCTCTCTGCAGGATGACAGAACATGACCAAAACCTTGGGCATCCCTGCATCTGACAACAACAAAACATCCGTCTGGATACACTGAGGCCAAATAACCTCAAAGATCCAAAGCTGCAGTCTGAAATCCAGATCCCCGTAACAAGAAGGGCCAGTGGAAAGGGCAAAGATCCCTGAGCCAACAGAAAATGCCAACGTACTGATCTTTCAACCGCCAGCCAAACCCACAGAAGGATCACACACAAAAATGCCAACGTAGGGCAAAGGAAACATCCGTCAAAGCACGAAACCCACATTCAACACTACAGCCCATGCCAAACATTACAGACAAGCAACTGGACACACCAGACAAAGGTACTCACCCGACAGCACCAGGAAGAGACACCCCGAGACGCACAAGAAAACTGAGCCGCAGAAAAAAATCCTCTCCGTCCACCATCTCCACAACCGCACCATATCACCTGTGGCTCCACTGGAGGCCCAAAGCGGACAAAAAACAATACCACTACATTAGTCAAAATCCAATGCTGTACATGCAATCTTTTATTTTTCCTTTTTTTTTCTTTTTTACTTTCACCAGTCCAACGCGCATGCATGGTAGCGACCCCCCCCCCCCATGCGGAACTCGTAGCCCATGGAAACTACTGACATCTATTACTTTCCTTTTTTTTTTATTGTATTTTCTCACCCTGTTGAGTTTAACATTTAGTGAGAACAGGAAGAGCCATGCAATCCACATCCACTCTTTGCATACCTCGCCACTCATGCTCAACAGCCAACCATTGTGTCGCCCAACCAAAGCCCAAGAAAGCCGCCAACCAGGTAGACTCCAGAAGCCCGCAAAACCACACCACCCAAGATCTACCACCAACCACCCAGAAACCCAACCCCAGGACAGGAACACCAGCTAAAAACATGCTCCTCCACCCTCAGTTCCGAAACCTCAAAGGTCAAAGCAGTGAGAACTCGCATGCTGACGCAGAGGCCCCCAAGCCTCACACCAGCACCAGCCTCACCACCCATTCTAGTACCAATTAAATCCTGATCCACAGCACCCCACCAAACCCATTGATGGGGCAGCGAGACAACAGGGCCCCCAGCAAATTACACCATATGCAGAGAAGAAAACAAAAAGGCATCCTGTACTTAAGAAGCATCAACTTTAGCCAGCATAAATAAACCCATACCCTACCTTTACTACTCACTTCATCATACCCACTGCCAGACCAAGGCTTACCCGACCAAAGAACCCACCGGTCGTCACGGACACGAACCTGCAATATAGCAAGTTCACTCCAAAATGTGACTCCTACTCCAGTTACACTTGCCTAACATCCTTTAAGCCCCTCCCTGTCCCTACCTCACTTCCTCCCAAACCTCATCCATTCCTATTTAACCCTATCCCCCCATCCTCCCAATTCCTTCTACTCTATCTACCCCCCCCCCTTGTGTTCCAAACCTCATTTCTCAAAGTTTAATGAAATACTGATATTTTGAACCAAGGTATATACAATGAGACCTTTTAATGTCTATAATTATTTCATTTCACACATAACAGTAACTGTCTGGCATATTTTTGTAAGAAAGTTGCATCCCTAGAGTAACTCAGTATGTATCCTAGCTTTGTGCCTTATTCATTATCCATATAGCTATTGTCAAGTTATGTCAGGTAAATGGATATTAAAACAATACTGGCTCTAGCAATGATTTGTGTGGGTCATCATGTTAATGATAGTGAGGTGCTTCATTTACATTTTGTAAACAAGTAGCACATTGACCCATCTTACTACATTTTTATTAACTTATTGCAACTTACCCAGTCAAAACCCAAGACCTATGGGCATGTCTAACACACCTACAAGGGGTGATTTATCTAGGGATTACTAATCACACAGTAGAAGTGATACAGACTGGTTGTTGTAGAGCATTTTTAATTATAGTCAGGATGACATATATCTATTAATCTAAGCTACTGAATATTGTTTAAAAGCAAGTGCACAATTTGCCTTTACCTTAGTTTTGCCTTATTTCTAAAATAGATGTATTTTTCTGTCTCTTTTACCTTTATATATTGGATGTACACGTGTTTTTCCCCATTTATACAGAATCATTCCCCATACTAAAGATTTGTTAAATATAATATATATAATTGTGATACCACATTTTTCTTTTAAACATATGCATCTGTCTACTGGTCTATTTTGAAATCCCGATGCCCATATGATCGACTGTTATATGCTTGAGACAAAAATAATGAAACTTCAAAAACCCAAACATCACGTTTTTCCCAGGGTAAGTAAACACTTGCCCAAACATAAACAAAACTCATTCCAAGGTAAGTAAAACCCACCAAGGAGGGGGACTACACCCCCACCCCCCAAACTATATATACCAACTCTGTAATCACACTATAGTGGAGAAAAAGGAATGTTGGCCAAGTGTTTACTTGCCCTGGGAAAAAGTCAACATTTGGGTTTTTGAAGTTTTGATATTTTCATCACAGGCATATGACCACTGATCAAATGGGCATCAGAATTTCAAAAGAATCAATGCCTGTGTGACCTTGGGTGGATACAGGGAGATTCCCAAGCCAGATCTGTAAGGAGAGTGGTGCCATGTCCTATTCTTGGGAGGAAACACATATGCACATACAAACTCACACACACACACCACTGACATCAATGCAAATTGTCCTGTCTCTTTTATACTTTTATACTGAAGTTTCACTGAGGCAAATTAAGAAATTATACTAAGTTATAAATGGATGGTTGTATGAGAGTTGGTTTGGTGGGTTAATTTCAAACAACATAAAGAATTTCTTTTCATGCACAAGAATCCATAAAGAATCAATAAAACCACCCTTTAGGCCAATAGTGTTAGCCTGTGCCTCTAAGCTAGATCCATTGTCTAATTTTATAGACAGAACATTATTTTAACTAGTAAAGGAATATCCGTTATTTGTTAAGGATGTATTTTATTTTTTGGAAAAAATATAAGGCTGTCAGTATTACAGAGAGTCGTTGGCTTATTACGGTTAACATCAAATCATTGTATACACTGAAACCCCATGATATGGATAATGAATATGTAGTACTTTTGTTGGACAAAATGTAAATTACATGGTTAGTAATATGAGGCTTTTTTCAGAATGAAATGACATAATCTTAAAAAAACATTTGTTTTGAGTTTTAATGAGAAATATTATAAGCAAAAGCATTGTGTGGTGATGGGAGCCACAATGGCTTCAAATTATACAGATCTGGTAATGGTTTACTTGGAAACCAAAAGTATGAAGGGACTAGCATGATTTTCACCTATTCAATGTTGTTGTTTTAATGATGACACTTTTTTCCTACAGTTTTAGTGATATAATCAACAAGTGTATGACATTTTTTTTGCATTTCCTTGTAAAAAAGATTTACACAGTATTGCATTTAAGATCCAGTGATTAGAGGCTGGCTGTTACAAGAATACAGCTATTAATGCAATTTTGCAATATGAGTAAGCATCTCAGTTACCTCAAAACAAACAGTCAAAAGTCAGAATGTTATGTTAAAAAATGTAACAACAGGAAAATGAGGTCTGGCAACAAACCAGTTTGTCCAGGGCCATCTTCAATGGGGGTTAGATAAATATATCAGTGAGAGGTAAGTGGGTGGGTGGATGAAAGGGTAAATGGAAGGAGGGTTGATTGGGAGGAAATGATGTAAGGGGTGGGGAGGGGCTTAACGATTTTAGGCAAGACCAGCTGGGTAAGGAAGCACATTTGGCGTGAACTTGCTCCCTGCCCTCCCTCCCTCCCTCCCTGTCTTTTTATTGGAATGGTGGGGGTGTGGTTATTTAGCAGTCCAGTTAGGTTGGAGAAGATGGACAAGTTTGCCCTCCTCTGTTCCCCCTCTGGTGTGTGGATGTTTAGTTCAATAAGTTGAGAAAGGAACGTGAGCAGCTGGAGGCAAGAAATATAAGTGAGCGGAGGTAAGGATGCTGCTTATTTGGTTGGAGGGTTAATTCAGTAAATGGTATATGAAGTGAGTTGTTGGATGCTGCTTCATAAGTAAAGGACTTGGTGGGATGTGCAATTCAAAAAATGGTATATGAAGTGAATTGGATGCTGCTTCATAATTAAAGTAAGTGAGTAGAGGTATGGACGCTGCTTACTGGGTCAGGATAAAGTCAGGCTGTCTTGATTAACATTACAGGGATGTTTATGCTGTGATTAAAATTAGCTGTACTATGTTCAGTTATAATTAATAATATTGGTTATAAAAGCCATGTTATGGAAGTTTAATAAAGGTCGTCAAACGTTATTCGGTGTGATGTGTTTTATTGAAGGGGATCAGGACAATGAAGAATTAAATGATATGGTCAAAGGGTTATGCATATGAGGTTTTTGAATAGAGATTATCCCAAAAAATTGATTGAAGGAGGTATTAAAAATGTGTTTAGTGAGGAAGCAAGCACAAAGATAATTGGTCTTTTGCCATGCCAATATTGTTTTCAGGAGAAAGTTTTTTTTTTTTTTTTTTTAAGATTAAAAAAGTTTTAACAAACAATTGTCATATACTGACAAGTAGCCAAGATATGATTCAGTTTATGGGACAGGCAATAAAGTTCATTAACAAAAAAAGGCAGATGTATATTTTTTTTTTCGAAAAGAGTGGTAAGGATGAAAGTGATAATATGTTATCATGTTCTTATTGTATTTTTATAGGGGACTGCCCAGGTTTTTATTGATGTTCCTCCTAAACCTCTTCTGCAGTATTAGCACTGGGATATTTTGGTTGCAATTCTGAATTATTGTGCCAGTTACAGTGCATTTTATGTAGCTAAGACTAACAGAAAGTGGAGACACTCTATGTCTGTACTTTAATATGCTATTGAAACCAAAAGGTGAAGTTAAGGCCCAATATAGACAGTGAAGTATAAGAAGAAGCAGAAAATATATATTCTATATTACTGATCATGTTGGGTTACATTGCAAAGTAAATAAAGATGATGAACTTGAATTTAGAGAAGTAAAATAACAAAGTTAACAGCAAGTGCTCATGCAGGACTAAATGATTCTGTTAATCATAATTATATTCTTAACTCTGACCAAGAAGAGCTTTGGAAATCTGAAAGGGCTTATTGTCTGTTTCTTGTTTATTTATTAAAAGGTTCAAAAGTATATCTGAGTTTCTTCAGCCTTTTGGTGAAACTTGCTAGTTAATTTCTTGCACCTGCTTGCCAGCGGCCATTTTTGGATTTTCCTTGCTATCTGTTACAAAAAAAAAAAAGTCATTGATACAGTTTCAAGTGCTGCAGTGTAGAATCTGTTAGAGTTACATTCTGGATCTGTAGCGAAGATAGATTGAGCAATCCATCTTCTGCACCTTCAGTATCCATACTACTATACTCTGTGCATGGTATAGTGTTGCATCTGGTGTCATTAATAGGCTCCCATTTGTACATGCCATTATGTCCAGAACGTTTCTTAAATCATACAACTGTTTTGCCAAGGTCTACTGTAGTTGTGTGATGAGCATTCACTGTAAGTGGCCCCATCATATGTGATATCTGATTTTCAGCCAACAGTTTTAAAATGCATTACAAATAACATTCCTTCTACTGTAGTAAGCGATATTATTTCCACTTTAAGCATACAGCATTTCATTAGGTTTGAGTAAATTATATCGAAGTGATGTTAAATTTCAAATAAGAGTGGAAATGCTTATGGCTTTAGTTTTTTTCATTTCGAATGAAGTGTCAAGTACATTTAAAGAAACTAAGTTGCTATTCCTTTTTCAGGCTGCTTCTTTGTAGAAACATGTTGAGCAAACATAGATGATAGGCAGATGACTGTTTTGAACTATAAAGGTAAAATTTACATAGTTTATACTGCTATTTAACCTTCTGTCTGGAATGTGTATGACATCACCAACATGCTAACCCTTCTGTGTGGAATGTGTATGACATCACCAGCATGCTAACCCTTCTGTGTGGAATGTGTATGACATCACCAGCATGCTAACCCTTCTGTGTGGAATGTGTATGGCATTACCAGCATGCTAACCCTTCTGTGTGGAATGTGTATGACATCACCAACATGCTAACCCTTCTGTGTGGAATGTGTATGACATCACCAACATGCTAACCCTTCTGTGTGGAATGTGTATGACATCACCAGCATGCTAACCCTTCTGCGTGGAATGTGTATGACATCACCAGCATGCTAACCCTTCTGTGTGGAATGTGTATGACATCACCAACATGGTAACCCTTCTGTGTGGAATATGTATGACATCACCAACATGTTAACTCTTCTGTGTGGAATGTGTATGACATCACCAGAATGCTAACCCTTCTGTGTGGAATGTGTATGACATCACCAGCATGCTAACCCTTCTGAGTGGAATGTGTATGACATCACCAGCATGCTTGACTAATATTCAAAACATTATTGAAGCATGGCAAAGCAGCACTGGGAGCATGTTTGGAAGGAAAGTGGTGGATTTTAAGGCCCTAATGGAGCAAAATCATATCAATATTTACAGATGGATTTCTGCTAGAGTTACAGTTTCACCTAGGAAAAGGAATATGTTTGGAAAGAGAGTAATATCAGGCAAAGTCTGCAGAATAGATGTTTTTACACTGTGCTTAAATTTTTTAAAACTGTTTCTGGTCGTGTAACTGAAGCAGTTGTATTCGTGCTACTGATCTTTTTCAAATATAGATGTGTACTAGGCTAATGGCCCTTGGGCCTTTACAAGCCTTGCCATAGGATTACCTTGGCGTCATGCCATCCGACCTTAGTTCCCAGTGCCTCTGTCAAGTAGAGCCACTGGAGTTATTCCCCAGGTCAATTTTCTATTTCCCATCCAGTCATCAAGATTTCTGTTGAAGAGGGTTAGCGAGGTGCTCTGCTTGACATGTATGGGATGGGCAGTCTCTGGGTAATGAACCTGTCCCTCCAGTATGTTCTTTTGATTGTGGTAATGAGGGTGAGGTCTCTGGAGCGTGTAGTGTGGAGGGATTGGGATTTCTTTAGATGTAGCATTTCTAACAGAGCTGGGTCAGACATGGCTTTGTAAGTCAAGCAGAGATCGCCTCTAAATAGGCGATACGAGACAGAGAATAGTTGGAGCTTTTTTGAGTCTGTCCATATAGGACAAGTGTTTAAGGCCTAGGATACTCTTTGTGAGTTGCTTTTGTGGCCTCTCCAGTTGTTGCAGGTGTCTAGTGAGGTACATGCCAAATGGGGCATTGTACTTGATGAATGGCCTAATGAGGGAAGAGTGGAAGGAGACAATGATCTCTTTCTTCCTGGATGCAAAACCCTTAGTTATGAGATGTGACACATAGAAGGATTTTCTGACCACAGTGGAAATTTGGTGATCAAAAGAGAGGTTGCTGTCAACCTGTGTTCCCAGATCTCTTATAACGCCTTTTGTGTTCAGTGGACTACCATCAGTGTGGTAATTCATGGGAACCAGGTTTTTCCCAAAGGGGATGACTACACATTTTTTGGCATTGACTTAAGGCCATGGTTTTGACACTAGTCATTGGTCTCAGTGGGGCCATTCTGTAGGATGTCAACATCACCTGGGGAGTTAATAATAGCTCCCAACTTGCAATTGTCTGTGAACTTTGTCAGCCAGAGTCCCTTCGTGTTGGCCTGAACTTCAGAGAAGTAGATATCAAACAGGAGAGGACCTAGGACTGAACTCTATAGGACTCCATTCATGACTAGTCAGCAGTCTGACTTGGAGTCAGCTGCTTTCACACTGTGGGTTCTAATTATGCATTAATAAAGCCTTTGTTAGATATTTTGATAAGGGTGCCTTAAACACTTATAAGTTTCATACAGTTTAAAATTTGATTACTTATTCATTTATTGCATTTGTTGACTGGGGTAATCTGACTGACCTGTAATAGCAGGTGTCGGGTAAGCTAAATGCCAAAAAGTGTATAGTCATACCCTTTGGCAAAAACAATGTGCCCACAAATTACCACATAGGTGGTAACCCATTAAGTACAGAGAAAGTAATTAGGGATCTGGGGACCCAAGTTGATAGCAATCTCTCCTTTGACAACCACATTGCCAAAGTGGTTAGAAAGACCTTCTACATAACCCACCTCATCATGAAAGGATTCATATCTAGATCAAGAGAGGTAGTCGTGCCCCTTTATTCATCCCTCATCAGGCCCATCATAGAATACAATGCCCCCTTTGGGATGTACCTTACCCGACACCTGCAGCAATTAGAAAGACCCCAAAAGTACCTCACCAGGAGGATCAAGGGACTTAAACAGATGCCATATGCTGCTCGGTTAAAAAAACTCCAGCTCTACTCCGTTGCATACCGCCTACTTCGAGATGATCTATGCCTGACATATAAAGCTATGTCCAACCCAGAATTAATGGACATGCTCCACCTCAGTAAATCTAAATCCCTTAAAGCCACGTGCTCGAGGGACTTGAACCTCAGCACTGAAATAAATAGAACATGCTGGAGGGACAGATTCATAACCCAGAGGCTCCCTTCGCTCTGGAATAGAATTCCAATTCATGTTATGCAGAGCACCTCAATGACTCTCTTCAAGAAGAATCTTGATGAGTGGATGGGGGATCGTAGGTTTGTCCAGGGGATTACTTCCATGTCACTATTAGACAGAGGCACAGTAAACTAAACTTTTAAAAGGGCACAGTATACTCAAATAAAGGGGTGGCGTAAGCCAAACACAATCGGGCTAGGCTTATAAATGCCCCAGGGCAGATAGCCTAGTATGAACCTAGCATCTTTTCACCTCCAGCTACAAAATAGACAGTTCTGTGCAATAGAGAAAATGTAAAGTTTAAAGTTACACTATGGGCATACAATAAATGAAAGGCAGTTATACTAGAGAAAAACTACAATCAGTAAAATATAGAGTCATTGCATATTAATATATGACAAATTGTCATACACAGTGAGGTTTAAAATGTCAATCTGCAATTTTAAATTTATGGGTATGAAAAATATGATAGAAAAAGTGTGAGAAATATGAGGAGAAAGAAGGAAAAGAGCTAAATAATGTGTGAATAGTGTAGATCAATGTGTGTGTATGTACCTTTAAGAAGCTATCCAAGGGCTTGCACAAGTGCATAAATACTGAGCATGTGCAAGCCTAGCTGCCATTTTGTAGTAAGCTGTTGAGATGTAAGCATGTCTGTGTGAAAGATCTGTCTGTTAACCAATTTGTTAATATTTTATGATGCTGCTACCCATCATGAAGTGTTTTTATGTATTAAAGCATCTAAATGAAATACCCCACCTGCTTGTCATATATATGTTAGAGAGGGGCAAGCGACAAATAGTATGTATATTTATTTGCTGATAAAGAGAAATAAAGTTGTGTTAAGTTGAGGTAGATGTAGAAGACAGTGAGTATGACCTGGAATTTTGCTGGAGGTAAAAATTGCTAGAGGGTCAGTAAAGACAGAGATGGCAGCATCTACAACAACTGGAAAGGCCATAGAAATACCTCACAAAGAGGATTACCTGCCTCAAACAGATGCCCTATACAGACTGTCTAAAAAAACTGCAGCTTTACTCTTTCACATATCACCTACTCAGAGGTGATCTTGCCTAACACACAAAGCTATGTCAAACCCAGAGCTTTTAGACATGCTCCACTTAAAGAAATCCCAATCCCTACGAGCTACGCACTCCAGGGACCTAAACCTTGTCACCACAATAAACAGAACATGCTGGAGGGATAGATCCCTGTCCCAGAGACTTGCCATACTCTGGAACAAACTACCTATCTATATCAAACAAACCTCCTCATTAGCACTCTTCAAGAAAAATCTTGATGATTGGATGGGAGATAGGAAATTCACCCCGGGGATCACTTCTGTGGCTCTGCTCGACAGTGGCACAGGAAAATAATTTTCCTGGGTGGCAAAAGCCAGGGTACTTTTTGGCTAGGCTTATATAGGCCCTAGGGCAATAGCCTAGTACCTACCTATGAACCTATAAGCAGTAAGGGCAAAGGGTCAGAAGACAGTAGGAAATTTATATTGACAATTTACTTTGTTGAGTTACATACAGGTAATGTAGGTGTTTAAAGGTCAAGGTAGACTATCCTGAGAAAGTGAAAGAACAGTCAATTTTTTAAAGTACTTTTCTTTAGCAAGTTTATCTTAACAGTGATAATTTTGTATATGACAAAAAGTGATTTGTATTACTGGACCTAAACTTGTATGTGTGTGTGTGTGTGTGTGTGTGTGTGTGTGTGTGTGTGTGTGTGTGTGTGTGTGTGTGTGTATATATATATATATATATATATATATATATATATATATGTATATATATATATATATATATATATATATATATATATATATATATATATATATATGTGTGTGTGTGTGTGTGTATGAACTTAAAGCGTACACTATAATAAGATAATTTATTACATGTGCATATTGCATAAATAATGAATTTCTGGTTGGATTGCCAGTTTAAAAATCTTTTTTCATGCTGCAATGTGCAGCAGTTTAAATCCAGAACTTCTTTTCCAAGACACGCATGAGTAATAGATGCCAAGTTCCAACACTGCATAAAATTTATAAGCGAGTAGTTCAAAAATCATTACTGGAAATCAAGTAAGGTATTGTAGGAAGTGATCCTACCCTGAATAATACAGACTGTTGTACAGTGCACAATAACTACAGCTGGAAGAAAACTAGGTGGGGTTCCATGCCATTGATCTTGGAACAAGGACAACAGCTCTGCTTTGTTTTTAAAACCTAATCACATGCATTAGTATCCCATAGTTTGTATTCAGTTGCTTACTAATTCAATGTCACATAGAAGTACCCTGCCTTTAGTCACCAACTGACTTAGCTCTAGCTCCAGACACAGCAACAAATGTAGAAATGTGCAGACTTATTATCACCTGAAAAACAGGAGAATAAGCATTATTGTATCCCGACATCCCACACCCACTTTCTTACATATATTAATTCTGAGACTGCGCTGATGCCAAAAATGCATTTTATCATTTTATTGTTTTGCTATGTCATTGGATTCCCACTTCATGGCTAACAAATACAGGCACTTAAGAGCAGGAAAATGCAAGCTTAAGATGCCTAAACAGATAAATCTTGAGCAAATGATACTTAGACAATAGCTGCCAAGGGCCTATTTTAAGAAACATTAAGTGTAAAACTGTACATCTTTGCAGTTGTAGGAGCTAATGCTATGCCCACTACACTGTGTACACCTATTCTTTATTAGGTTTTTACAATTTCACAGTACCGAGATAGGGGTTCTCAGTATTTTTTAGTACTTAACAGTTTGCACTCTACATGCTGATGGTACTTCCTAGTTCACACAAATTATTTATGGATACATATCAAGAGAACAAAACCCTAAACATCAAAACAATGTAAAATGGGCTCCCGTTTGAAACACCATCAATCAAAATGTCGAGTGCCAATCAGTCTTCGCATTTTTTTTTTTTTTTTTGTGGAGGGAATGACCTCCTGCCAAACTTGTATATACCAAATCCAAGATCTCCATACCTCAGAGAAAAGGAAATATTTCATGAAATAGCCATCTCGGACTTGGTATATGTAAGTCCATTTTTCAACCATTCAGGCTTCATGTTTCATGACTCATTCTAGTGGGTTCCAATGTTTTAAATGGTTACTCTTAAAATGATACAAATATATATATATATATATATATATATATATATATATATATATATATATATATATATATATATAGATATAGATATATATATATATATATATATACACAATAAGCAGAGTTATACAAATTCACTATCCTCACAAAACTTAGCAAAAACAAATAAAAAAAACATTTGGGGAGAGGGCAGACTTTTCTTTCTGTATGTGAGGGCCTCATTGACTTACACTACGCTTACTTAAATAAATTAGCTCCAACATTGGATGGCTGGATTGCACACCTGTAAAAAAAATATTTTTGCTTTGCATGTGCAGCATTCCTCAGCAGAAAACAGCATAATCAGACAACAGCTGTACTTCCAAAAACAGGGTAACACTTAGATCTCCTACTCCTTCATATCTAAACTCTCCAAACATAGACCACTGCAGACTACATCCATCGAAACTACCTTCTTGACAAACTAAGCTGATAAAAGTGATAGTCACTGCTAATGTTGGTCAATGTATGCAGTCCAAAAAAAAAGGATTTGATGGCTGCAGAGAAACTGCACTACCCCTTCAGTCATCTATTACTCACAACATTATAACCTCAACAATCTAAGCTAGATATATAACTGTACAGTTATAGATACGCGTTTTACCATAGACGTGTCACATTAGGCAGACTGCTATGAGGCTCTCTTCTGCATCCACTGTCAAAGTGTACTCCAAAATATCAAATGAAACATTTCTTCATTGTCAGATGGTGCAACAAACATTGCAGTACTGACAGCAGTGAAATACAATTCTGTCCCTCTCCAAAAGGTTATTATAAAGTCTAACAGATGTTCTAAAAATTATCAAAAATACAGAATTAATAAACCATTCAGTCACAGAATACATTATAGTTCATGAAATGATAAAAATAAAAACGAGATTATCAGAAAAAGATCATTTTAAAGGATGATAAAACATGACAGAAAAACCATGAATTCAGATTCAGAAACTTCAGTTGCATTTCTTTTTCTTTTTATTTCATTTTTTATCCAGATAAACCTACAGCTGAATTGCTTTTTTATTTTTACGTTTCATTATTTTACTTTAGTTGTTAATTAACCAGCTAAACCCACAAGGCACAAGTGCCACATATCAGGGACAATTTCAGAGCAATGGTCTGATTAACAAGAGTTGTTAGGAACTGCTTTATTTAAAACCAGCCTGGATTCTCTTTCTCACAATGTGCTCCTTTGCCTTTTAGATGACGCATTCATACATACAGGTCTTACACATTCTCTTACTGAGATTTTTTTTTTCTTAAAAGCAACACAATCTTGGCATGATTCTAAGGCAGGTGTTTTTTCTTAGAAACATGTCTCATGGGGATCCAAGGATATGCTATCACATGCACATGGAAAGAAAGAAAAAAGAAAAAAAAGAATAATTTAGATATATTCACAAGCTTCAAGAACATTTTGTGAAGAATCCGTCAAAATGGATAATTTCTCAATATCTAGATGTAAAATATTAGACTGTGCTACACTGATATACTTTGACTCTGCCCAAGAAATATTGCCTGTCTGAAGTATGGTACTTCCACAACAAATACATCATTATGTATATCACTGTCTAAACTGTCAGTGTCACTATCCTTATCTTTTGCAGATGTAATATTTTACAACATTATTTTAAACCCAGTAGCATCACATACGGACAGTACTGCTTTGAATTAATGCATTTTATGTAGCACATTAACATAAAAGCATACTTTGAAATGCAATGTACTGAAGTACACAAATAAACAATAAATCCTTAATAGCATTTCTTCAATAGGTAATAGGTATAGCTACTACATTATTCATAAAAAGGAGTAAATAAAGTTTCATTAAGAAATAGGTATCTTCTACCCTTTTCTTTACAATTGTCTGAAGCCTTCTTTGTATGGGTGGGCTGTTCATAGTATTATGACAGAAAAGGATTAAATGTTGATGATAAAATGATTCATCAATGAATATAGTGTCACCAGAACTAACAGAAATTAAAACAACCCCCTGTCATTTATTGCTGAAATTGTCAAGGTAGTGCATCTTCATTGCATTTCATCTCTTTTGGATTAAAAATGGCATGCAGTCATTTTACCTGACATCTCAACTACATCAGATAAAATGAGATGGTAGTCATTATTACTAGAAGCTCAACAATCTTACAGGATTATTTGGAATAAATACTGAAAGACTGCATGAGAGATAACCTGTGGCAATCAGGAATGATTGTCAGAGAAGACAGGAGCGTGGCACTGAATCATGAGTGATGGCAACAGTTGACACCACACCCTGATTCCCATGTAGGAAAATTGGGGTTGATGATGATGATGAGGCAAAGTTGACTTCTTTTTTAAGTAAAAAACAAGTGAAACTGTCCAAAGGATTTTGCGAAGTAAGACCTTACCTATTACGCCAACCCTGCCCTCGAGGTGAACTATTGCTAATGTGAATTTAAACCCTGTACCACTTGTGCCATTCATAAGGACATACTCCATCAGCACAATGAGCCATTTAAACAATGAATTTTGATGTGGACTAAGTACGTGGTGACACACTCCTTACTTAGGAGTACGCTGCATGACTCAGCCACATTTGAAATAATAGAACAATGATAATTCATGGTCTGCCTGAGTCTGTGATTTTCTAAGCAGTCAGTGAAAACACAAGGTTCTAAACATCCAGGGAGAGACTATCTCTGTCCACACAGTGACCCACTATGTAATCAGATAGGGTTGGTAAGTCCCATAGAAAGCAACCGGTTGGGTGACATAGCTTAGGAGGACAGAGGAGTGTTGCACTTCACATAGCACATGCACTAGGTCATCATGTAAGACTAAGCAGGTGTGTGAGAGACACTTCAGTCACTAGAGAGAAGGTAAAGTTCATGTGGGCAGTGAAGGCGTAAGTATGGTCAGTTTGCCATTAATGTTTTCCTTTAACAAAATGTATGTGTGGGTTTCAGAATATGCTTCATGAGTGGTATTAGGTTCCCACTAATGCTGTCTCAGATCTTTTCATATCTGTATCATCATGGAAAAATATTAATAATAAGAGTCAATCTAATACCAGCTTCCTCTACCAGAACCATTGCAATAAAAACTTAATTCCCTTTTTGAATTCCACAAGGACTGGGCAGGTTTCAAATGAATAAATATGCTTAGTCCTCCTGTATGTTTTTCCTACATTTCTAACATATTAAATCTGTTCCCTAAAAGAATCTAAGTAGCCTTGATAGAATGTAAAAACATTTATGGAGGTAGTGGCATTCAAAAATATGTTTTAACAGAAGATGGCTGCATATATGAAGTTAAGTAAAATTTTGGCCGAGCATTCTGGCAAAATCTGTAAACAAAAGCATCACTTTCTTTTTCATGCCTTCCTTACATTGTTACACTCATAGTTGCGAAGTTTAAATGGGAATTTATATAACCTGCAATTTAAGCGCCTTTTATACACCCAAACAAAGGGTAAGATAAAAAGCACGTGTGGTACAATGTTAGTCCATGATTCACTAGTATGGCCTGCTTGAAGAAAGGAGGTGTGGATGAGGGAGGGTACTGGCAAGGTATGAATGGTCATAGGACTCAGTGACCTTGGAATATCTATGAATACATAAATCTGTGAGTGATAAAGGCAGAAGAAGACTCTTGGATAGCAAAAAATAAACACAGTGAATCAGTTTTCAGCTCCAAAAACAGCAAGCTCACAACTGACATACTTTCTGAGCATTCAGCTGAGGCCGTATTACTTCTATGATGAAGCTGCGCTTGTTGGTTTTAGAGGAGGCATATGCTATGTTTTAGAGATGCAGTTCTGCACAGCACTACAGTGGATATGGGAATCAGAAGGAGAAAGAAGATGGCTGTTGCATTATTTGAAGAGTCATGTAATATTTCCTGTTCAGATTTGCATTAATAATTTTAATTTTAAAAATTATATGATGGGCTGCACTGCTACATGTGGTATCTGTCAAATGCAGCCAAAGAGAGAGAGAGTAAATGTTTATTTGGATTTACATAATCATAATTGTCATACTTCGCTGAATATCTCAAAGCCAGTTAACACAGACAGAACTACTTACCCTCACATGAAATCTCACAGATATGTTAACAAAAGTGCTTATGGAAGCATTTACATAGTGTTTCACAGCTTCATAGGTAAGTACAAGGTGATCAGTTTGCAGACGGTTAGAAACATTGGCCAAACCCCATATTCAGAAGTTCCCTCTGGCCTCAAAGAGTTCAAGACAAGATAGCTGAAGGGAGAATTTCAGACTGCCCACACAATAATCTAGGTATACTTTGAATGTGGCAAGGATGTTACTCTGCTTTACATACAATGGGACTTTGTAGTAGAAGTTAAGATACAATGGAATATGAATCTGTTACAGGCTGTCTTATTTATCTGTTGATGAAGGTTTAATTCCTTTAACCAGGTATTGGAGGTGCGATTTGGGCTGTAATGGAACAAAAGGCCAAACAGGGTTGGATCTTTCATGGTCCCAAAGTCTAAACAATGACCTTCATGGAGGAGTCTATAAGAGACTGAGCACAGAGAGAGACCTACCAGTCTGTCTTGTAAACTAAGATGCTTCTGGTGACGGATCTTTTTAGTTAGAAAACTCTGAGGTCTTTGATTGATATGCACAGATAAAAATATGCTAAAAGGGCATTATATTCATTAATGGGTCTGATGAGATGCAAGCAAAGGGGGGGGGGTTAAAACCTTTCTGGATCTAGAAGAAATTTTCTTGGAAATTAGATGAGCCACCTAGAAAACTTTCCAAACTACAGTAGTGACATGGATGTCAAAGAATAAGGAATTATCAAAAAGAATGATTAGATCAATTACAATAGTGTCTGAGTGGAGGAATGTGTCACCTATATGGTATCTCTCTCTCTCTCTCTATATATATATATATATATAATATATATATATATATATATATATATATATATATATATATATATGTATATATATATATATATATATATATATATATATATATATATATATATATATATATATATATATATATATATATATATATATACTACATTTTTTTCACATTTAATTCAAAACCATTGCCTTTGCAGCAATGGTTAACATGGTCTAACCCATACTGAAGCAGATATAAGGCAGAATAAGATCAAATAACAACACTCAGTTTGTAATCTTCCACAAACTTATAGACAAGCAAACACCAGGAGTGTTGGCTGAGTTCTAAGTTTAAAACTGCTGTTTGCCTGCAGTGATTTTTGGATTTTCTACGTGTAAGGGTTCAATATTTCCATTATTTTTTATTCTGGTATTATTATATGACATTTTGTTGTATTTTAAATGTTGTGTTACTGCATTTTTTTTTCTTTTTAGCTGCCTGCCCCTACTGCAAATTACAGTTTGCAAGACTCTTCCTGTGCTATTTCTACTGGACACTAATAGCTCAGACAAAGACACTACAATTAGAGTAATAAAGCTCAAGTTACCCTCTGTTTGTTATAATCCAATTTCGTCTAGAGCACATTGCAATATTCCCAGTGTTAATATTAATTGTGTATTGTTCTTTTATGCATTCTCCTCATTTTAACCAAAAGTCAACTGTTTGCATTTTAGCTTGATTTGGGACCTTAGTCTTATAGTATCCTCACAGTAGTGGGATAATTGTGAGTTGCTGCAGGATTTGAGCCTTGTTTATTTAATTTCTGCTGATTTTTACTGTTTGTATTTTACTTGGTCTGGGGGGCCTTAGTCTTGTACTATAACTCACAATAGTGAGAGCATTGTGAATTGATGAAGTACATGAACTTCACTTTATTACAATCTACTGCATTTCTTCTGTTTGTACTTTACTTAGTCTAGGAACCTCTGCCTTGTAGTATCACTTAGAATAGTGAGAGAATTTTGAATTGCTGCAGGACCTGAACCCCATGTATTACATTTCTACTGTTTTTTTTCTGCTTGCATTTTAGTTGTTTTGGTGACCTTAGTCTAGTCTTGCAGTATTGGTCACAACAGTGACAGGATTGTGGAATTGTTAAGGATCTGAACCTTACATATACACTTATACTGCATTATGACTGTTTGCTGATGGGCTTCTTCTCCCACTTATCTCCCATAACTTCTGCTGAGCTGTGCAGTAGTGGTTTGCTGTCTCCTGTACAAAAATAGGCACCTCACATTGTAATTGTCCATGTAAAACTTCCTCTGCTATTTTCTCACATATTTTACTGAGTGTAGAGCAGCTAATCTGCTTGCTGAGAAGCATTATCCCAAGAATGTTGTTTTAGATCATTCCCAGACCTCTCCTCCCAGCTCAGTGACTGTAAACCTTGATTGCACCACCTCTCATAGATCATAACAAATGGATCTATAGTGATGGATGTGCACTTCCCTACTGTCTCTATAGCCAGCCTGGAGGAAATGGGCATCTTAATACAATGTAGCAATTGTCTCCTGTTTACTGACAACCACGTTATTCTTAAGCAAATTGACACAGTATGTGAGAGATGTAATTATACTACATCTTTGGTAGCAAAGCTTTCTCATACAGACCAGTATCTGCAAACAGGTTGTCAGTAACACACACACACACACACACACACACACACACACACACACACACACACACACACACACACACACACACACACACACACACACAGACACACACACAGACACACACACACACACACACACACACACACACACACACACACACACTACACCTACTATGGATCAGATAAAAACTCACACATGCTAAGGTTCTTAAATGCAATTTACCCAAACCCCAAAGGCCTCCCACATGCTGCTCTCATTCATCTCCCAAACACTCTACAAAAACAACACTCCTCAGGACACATACAACCACATCTCATAATGCCTCAGTCTCTTAGCCCTTAAGACATACCTCCACACAACAGAATATATTGGTCATTGGACACACTATTGTAAAACACATTGATGCCCCCTCACCAGGCTGAGCAAGGAGACATTTGTGATCAGTTGCTTGCCAGGGGCAAGGATCTGCCAGATCACACATGCATGCAGGACATTGAACCACAAGTACCAATATGACTGTTTTAGTCCATGTGGGAGTTAATAACCTGAGACATACCTCCCTGGCCTATATGAATATTAATAATTTATAATGAAAATTGCATAATATGTTGGAGCTTTTCTCCCCAGGCCTCCACTGAAAAAGGGCTCTTCAGCTTAGTTGGACAATCCCAGTCAACAAATGTAAAATAAAATAAATAAATGAAGGGAAACATGATATAGCCTTCAAACTGTGTGTCCCAGATAGGATTGAGCATAGCACTGAATGGCATTCTACCTTCTACAATGATGATACCACAATATGAACAGACGATGATTGACCTACTGTTATCATTCTAAGGGGATCCAATATTTGTCAGCTTGGAAGGACATGATCAACAGACCACACTGCTTTGCCAGGGAAGGTCTGCACCTGTCCCTATTAGGCTTTTGGACATTGCCCAAAATATTATCCACCCCCCCACAGTGATTTTTATAGGCAGTGCCAATCTGATAAATCCTCATACATAGTAAATGTTATGCAAGGTTAATTAAAGGTGTTACTTCTCGGTGATAGGAGTCTGAGCAAGAAGCTCTACTCCCTGTAAGCCCTCCTCACTCTGGAGAGGGTTGACATCTGTGTAGTTACTGAGACACAGATTAAAGCCATGGAAGGCACCCTAGCAATACAAGGCTATAATGCCTTCCACACATTTAGATCAGTTACTGCACAAGAAGGGACAAGGCGTAGAGGTGTGTCAACCTACATTAAATAATAAGCAGACCTCAAATGTAGTCAAATGATATGAAATGCATGAGCTACTCGATGTTCAGCTAACCTTAGGTAAGTCCAATACCTCACCAGCTATAGGTTCCCATCTATGACCCAGGATAACCATAATTACATCATCAATAAAACACCCTTAAAATTGTATTAACTAGTCTGGGATCTGGGAGCTCATGTAGATAGTAACCTGGATTTTGACCAGCATGTGTCTAAGTTAGTAAGAAAAATCCTTGCACATTGCTCAACTTATAAGCAAGAGCCTGGCATTTAGGTCCAGAGAGGTCATCACAGCACTGTACTTGGTCCTCAAAGAGTATGATATAATGCCCCATTTCAGTATGTACCTGACCAGACTCATGCAGCAACTGGAACTTCAAAAAGGCTCCTTACAAAAATAATACCGGGAGTAAACACAAGGTTCTATGCTGATTGCCTCAAACATATCATACAGACTTCTAAGAGGTGAACTTTGTCTGGCATGCAGAGCATCCTTGGACCTTGTTTTGATGAACCTTTTACTCATCCACAAAAGAAACAGAATCAGAACTACTAGATTTAAAGACCTATATTTTGCTTGTGACATAAATAGGACACGTTGGAGAGACAGCTATGTTTCCCAGAGAATTCCCATTCTCTGAAATTTGCTCCTCATCAGTGTGAAGCAGACTTCCTCCCTATCCCTCTTTAAGGGCAACTTGAACCAATGGATGGGTAATCGGAAATGTACCCCTGCTTTGGCTCCTTTGTCTCTGATGGACAGATTCAGTCAGCAAGTTACTGTCATTTACAAAGGAATTCTTTTGCAGACAGTGAATAACATCCAGCTAATTAGTGAGAGGATTTAAAAAAATAGCATTCTGCATTTAATTACAAACATTTAGTGGCATTTTTTATTTAGCTGTCATGCTTTTTTGGCTTGCTGTTCTCTGCCTGAGTATTGCTGACATTTTTCTGCATTTGATTTTTCCCACTGACCTGCCACTCTGCTGTTATACTTTTAAAGTTGGTGGCTTTTGAGTTGCCTCCCCTACTATAAATCTGATTGTGAACACTCCCATCTCATCAGATTATTCTCCTGAGCAATGAGAGATCAGCTGGTAAGGCCTTCCCGCTTATTCTCTTAAACTTGAATTATCTTCTGTTTCCTCCCATCTCGCTTACTATAAAAATGCATTTTATTCAGCTGCTTTTACTGTATTTGTGCTTCTTCCTACTTTATTTAGCTTTTTACTGCACAATCTTAAAGTGTTCAGTTGCATTTAATCTGCTGCATTTATTACTGCTTGTTAGTAGCCTGATTACATTGTAACTGTTATTCTATGCCTCTTAGTTTTGATTTAAGCACTTGGGCTTCAAACTAGTTATCTTACATAAGGAAAGTTTGTGGTCTACACGCTTGTGCTAGGAGAGGTAAATTATACCCTTCTGAGTTGGGAATTGCTGGTTGAAGGCTTATTGTGTCTGTTATTCTAAAAGTGTCTTTGCTCTGGTTTAAGCACTTGGGCTCTAGGTCAGTTATTTTACATTAAGAAAGCTTGTTGTCTACAGTTTTGTGGCATTACTGTGTAGACAGATTTTTTAACTACTAGCGTATCGAGTTTGCTCTTAGATGAGCATTTCTCATCAAGTTCCTTGACATATTGACTTACTCAAAATTAAAATTTCCCTCACTCTACCCTAGTAGATTAGTATCCATGGATAAGCACTTCCCAACTCTCTCTGTGTGCTCATTCTGGTTGAGAAGGGTATTCTGAGGCATTGTAGCTATTGTCTCATGTACACTGAAAACCCACTTATTCTTAAGTATGTGAGAGGTATAAATACATATTGATGCTGGAGGCAAAAATCTCTCATACATCCAAAACTAGGTTATCAGTGACACTTGCACCATGCCTACTGCACAGGGTAAAGACCCTACACATGAAAGTACTTATGCTGATGAACTTACAAATAACTTCCTAAAACACTAAGACCTCCTGCACAGTACAATTAAAGAAAGGGTCCTCAGCCATCACATAAACAATCCGTTAAAACACCACCCACAGCTACACATAGTAACACTCTATTTAATGCCTCTACTGCTAAGCTGTTAAGGCAAACCAGCACACAGCCAAATTTCCTGGTCAGTGGTGATTCTATTGTGAGACACACTGATGTCCACCTCAAGAGAATGAGTAAGAAGAGAGTCATGGTTAGCTACCTTTCCAGGCTAGGATCCGTCAAGTCACACAGGGACCCAGTTCATTGAACCACAGTCAGGTACCAATATGACTCTGTCATAGTCCATGTGGGTGTTAATGACCTGAGACATACCTCCCTTGACTCTATGACGTGAGAAATGATTGCGCTCACTGATTATGTGTCTCAGGCAGGTATGAGCCTAACACTGAGCAGCATACTACCTTCACCAAGGATGATGCCACATTACCAACAGAAAATGATTGATTTTAAAAACTGGCTTAGCTTCTGCTGTCAATCCAAGATGGTACAATATTTGACTGCTTGGGAGGACATTAGTTGATAGACCACACTGCTTTGCCAGGGATGGTCTGCACTTCCCCCTCTAGGCTTTCCAAAACTGAAAAAAATCCTTTACCACCCCCATAATGCCATTTTTAGGCAATAACAAACTGATAGACCTATCAACTTAACTGAATATATGAAAGAATATCTGAAGGTGGTACTGCTCAATGCTAAAAGTCTTAGCAAGAAACTCTACTCCATGCTAGCCTTCTTCTCCTTGGAGAGTGTAGACATTTGTGTAGTAAAATAGACATGGTTTAAAGTCATGGAGGGTATCCCATCAATGCAAAGTTATAACTCCTTTCACACCTCTAGACTAGCTACTGTATAGGAGGAACTAAAGATGAAGGAGTCTCAGTCTATATATTAAAACCAACCTCACATCCAGACTAGTTAAAGCATGTGACACACTGGAACTCATACATGCTCAATTCACCATAAACAAGCTCTCATACCATATCCTTGCAACCTATAGGTCCCCTGCCAAGTCCCAGGAAACCTATACTACCTATTTGCAATGTACTGGAGTCCATCACTGTTCATCCCAATATGATATTTGTGGGGGATCTTAACTACTCATCTATAGATTAGGAAACTTTTACCACTTCTAATGCACAAGCCCAGTGATTGCTAAACTTTGTTAATACCAACGTCTTGGAACAGTTGGTCCATTCAACTACCAGGGTTACAAACATTCTTGACCTTGTACACACAAACCTGGGGGGGTGATGTTCCTCACCCACTGTAATGTCACTGTTTGCCAGATATGACCATAAGATAGTATCACTTGAAATAATAATTAAGTCTTAGGAACCAGCAAAAACAAAAGGCTTTAGGAATTATTCCAAGGCTAACCTCTCTCTACTAAGCAAATCCTTGGCTAAATTACAAGCAACGCCCCCCCCCCCGAACCCAGTAAACACCATAGCATATGCTGAGCCATTTACAAAATCTCTGTACACGCATATTGATAGCTGTATACAGTGAGCTGTGCTCACTCATATTAAGAATAAGGCAAACTCAAAAGGAAGAATCACTCTGATGGAATCACAATATCAATCACTTATACAACAAAAGAAAAAAAAATTTTCGCCAAGCATAGGAGGAACAAACCCATACATACTAAAAGTCCCCTGACCATTGTAAACAGGGAGCTAAAAAGGTTAATTAATACTCCAAAGGTAAAATTTGAAGAAAAAATAGCTTTTCAGGCAAAGAACAACCACTAAGCTTTCTACAGCTATGACTGGATCCTCAGGGGAACTAAACAACAATTTGTATAATTTATTTTAAATGGCTCAGCCACTTTGAAACATAGGCCATTGCCAACCTTTTGGCCGACAGGTTCAGCTCAAATTTCTCCCTCAACTCCCTGCTGAAAGCCCAAAGGAAATAATGCATACCACAGTCCCCCCAACCATTACTAGGGAACAGATAATCAATGCACTTTCCAAGGCCAAAAACAATGCATCAGTGGGCCCTGATAACATCCCAGCATGTTTAATAAATAACATGAAATCTGTGCTACACTTGAATCACTTTTCAACTGGGGCCTTCCGTCAGGTTTTGTGCCCAAGGAATGGGAGATGGCTACAGTCATTTCCCTGCAAAAAAGAAGTACAACCACTGATCCGGCTAACTACAGGTCCATAAGTCTTATTAGCCTCATATGTAAGGCCATGGAAAGAATCATCATGGATAAGATAAAGGAGTAACCTGCACATGCTGGAGCCATCATAGTTCGGCTTTGTTAAATGAAGGTCATGCCTATTAAATCTGGTGGACTTTTGTGAGAGGGTCACCAAAGCATTGGATAAAGGTAAAACTGTGCACATAGCTCACCTTGACCTGGCCAAGGCTTTTGATACAATACACCACTCAAGCCAGTCACTACTGCAGACCCCCAGGGTTCTGTACTGCGCTAATGCTAAAGGTTTATGGCTGACTAAGTTTGCAAATGATTGCAAGCTGGGGGTTACCTCGACTCCCCTGCAGACACTAGCTTTCTTCAAGGTCTATCTTGGACTAACAAATAGTGACAAAGCCATGGTCTTAAACTCATTGCTAAGAAATTCACAATTGTACCCTTTGGGAAGTCAACTATCCCAGCTAATTAAAATATTGATAAAAGGATCCTAAGAGTCGACCCAGTGGTCAGGTATCTGAGTATGCAGATATACAGTGGCCTTATCTTTCACCACCAGGTAGTCACAATGGTGAGAAAATTCTTTTATGTTGTACAACTTCTAAGCAAGGGCATGGCATGTTGGTCCAAAGAGGTCATTAATCAACTGTACTCTGCCCTTATCACACCAATCATAGAGCGCAATGCTCCCTTTGGAGCTCAGCATGTGTTCAGAACTCATAAGCACTAAATAAGCTACAAATTACTACAACACTCAACTTTCCTCACTTGTCCAGAGGAAAACAGTTTTTAGTACTTATTAAATAAGCACCTATCCAGGCATGTCTAAGGGTCATCTCTCAGTGTTTTCTCCTGTCTACCTGATGAATCTGGGCATCTTGGGGCAATGCAGCAATTGCCTCATGTACACAGACAACCCTCTCCTCCTACCACCCAACACTACAAACTTTGAGAGATGCATTTATATAGCCAAACTGGAAGCAAAGCTCTCTTCACCTAAGACTGAACTAGACAGTCAAGAGGAGAAGGTAAACACTTGCACCACACCACACTCATCAAATAGTCGCTCAAAACCTACAACACCAAAACACACACATAGAAACACAAAACACACACCTACATTCACAGAGGCTCTCAATAAAAATCTGCTCAAGCAACAGAGACCTCCAAAGCAGAAACTCAAGCAACCTCCACCCCCCAACACAACCCAAATGACACATAGCCCACAAACTCAGTGTGCCACTCAACCACAGCTTTTAAGGCATAACAATGTTCCCAACACTCTAGTCATAGGTGACTCTATAGTCAGGCACACTGATGTTCCACTCACCAGGCTAAACAAGGAGAAAGTTACTGTCAACTGCCTGTTGGGTGCCAGGATCTGACACATAACGCACGCACTCGGGTCACTCCACAACAAGTACAAACACAACTCTGTCATTGTCCACGTTGGTGTGAATGACCTAAGACATACCAACCTGGACTACATGAAAAGAGACATGGAGGAGCTCTCTGATCTTGTGGCATAGGCAGGTATGGCCCTAGCTCTGAGTAGCATCCTGCCATCACCCAGAATGATACCACAGTACAAAAGGACAAAATGATTGACTTCAACAATTGGCTAAGCTTCTGGTGTCATTCTAAGTGGATCCAGTATCTGTCTGCCTGAAATGAAATGATCGACGGACCTTGATGCTTTGCCAGATATGGCCTGCATCTGTCACCCTTGGGATTCCGGATACTGGCTAAGGCTCTTGCCACCTCTATAGTCCCTTTTTTAGGCAAGGTTCAAATGACAAATTCACCATCTTAACAGGTACAAGCAAGCAAAATCTGCGGGTAATGCTACTCAGTGGTAGAAGTCTAAACCTCAAAATGCATTCACTGGAGGCACTCCTTAAAATGGAGAACACTGACATCTGTGCAATGACAGAGACCTGGTTCAAGGCTCAGGAGAGCACCACTGCATTATCAGGCTATAATTCATACCACACCTTTCGGTCACCTAACCTGGACCGAAACACTAAAGGCAGAGGCGGGTCCAAAATCATTAAGGATATCCACACCTCCAGGCTAGTTGCTCAGCATAATGCATCCGAGATTATCCAAGTCCAACTAACTCTGGACAAGACCGCAATCCAAATTGTAACTTGCTACAGATCCCCCACCATGCCCCAGGATTCCCACTCCTCATTTCTTGATACACGGGAAAATATTAGGGTACAACCCAACACCCTAATAATGGGTGATTTCAACTACCCCACCATTAACTGGGAAAACTACTCATGTACCAATTCTTTTGCTCAACATTTTCTGGAATTCATAAATTCCAATGCCTTGGATCACCTTATCCACACCCCCACCAGGGGCAGCAATATCCTAGACCTGGTCATTACAAACATCGCGACCAGTGTTCAACACCAGAGGTCAGTTCCTAATCACCCTAGACATCCACATCCCGCCCCCTCCCCCCATTAGGGAACCACCATAAAAAAATTCTCCAAAGCCAACTTCACACTTCTTAAGACAGAAGTGGCAAACTTCACGACACCCATACAGGCAGACAACAGAGGTACAACTGCTAAATCCTACACAAATGCACTTTATAAACACTTACACGAGTGCATGGATCATGCTATCCTTAACAGAACCAAGATGCTATCCTCCAAAAAAGGAAGCCAATCTGGTGTTCCCCTGCCATAAACAAACTCTACAGCAGAAGAAAGAAACTGTTGCAAAAAAGAGTAAAATCCCATGATTGGAGGAACTCCCTGGTCAGCCTCAGTAAGAAGCTTAGATCCCTCATAAAATCCTCCAAAGCTAGTTATGAAAACAAAATTGCCACTGATTCTAAATACAACCACAAAGCATTCTATAGCTATGACAAGAATCTCAATGGCAACACTCAAATCTGCTCTGAGTTACAGCACAATGGCACTAAATATACAGAACCAACTGATACTGCCAACATCCTGGCAGATAGTTTCAGTGCTAACTTTACCCCGCTCTCACCCCCTAAAGGGCCCATCTCTATACTGGCAGAATGAAAGGTTACTGTAATCACAGCTGCACAGGTAAAAACCACACTCTCTAAAGCCAAGTACACAGCATCCATGGACCTGACAACATCCCAGGCTGCGTTCTACATGAACTGCAGAATGAATTGGCACCCCACCTAAGCACTATGTTCAATCATAGCCTCACCTCAGGCTACGCACCCACTGAATGGCACACAGTGACAGTTATTCCACTCCATAAAGGGGGAGCCACCACGGACCCCGGGAACTACCACCCCATTAGCCTAACGAGCCTGGACTGCAAGGCCATGGAATATATCATCATGGATCTTATACACAAAGACATTGGTACTCTGCAAACTCTGGATCCCACCCAGTTCGGGTTTGTAAAAGGCAGATCATGTCTCCTAAACCTGATAGACTTCTTTGAAGCAGTCACCAAAGCCGTAAATTAGGGTAAGGTGGTTCACACAGCCTATCTAGATCTCGCCAAGGCTTTTGACACCATCACCTCTCTGGAATTATAGACAAACTCACGAAACTAGGTATAAATCCCTATGTTACAAGATAAGTTGCCAGTTGGCTCACTGACAGAACCCACACTGTGAAAGTAGCAGACTCCAAATCCGACTTCAGACCAGTGACAAGTGGAGTACCACAGTGTTCAGCCCTGGGTCCTCTCCTGTTTGGTATCTACTTTTCTGAAGTACAGGCTAACACAGAAGGTCTTTGGCTGATGAAGTTTGCAGATGACTGCAATCTAGGAGCCATAATCGAAACTCCTAATGATGTGGACATCCTACAAAACGGCCTCACGGAGACAGATGCCTGGTGTCAGACCCATGGCCTTAAGCTCAATGCCAAAATGTGCATTGCCAACCCTTTCATACAAACTCTGTTCCCATGAACTACCACATAGGTGGTAGTCTACTTAACACCAAAAGTGTGATAAGAGACCTTGGGACACAGGTGGACAGTAGTCTCTCCATTGATAATCACATCACCACAGTAGTCAAGAAATCCTTCTACATGGCACACCTCATCACAAAAGGTTTCTCATCCAGGAAAAAAGAGGTCAGTGTTCCCCTCTACTTGTTACTCATTAGACCCATTATAGAGTACAACCCCCCTTTTGGTATGTACATCACAAGACATCTACAACAATTGGAAAGGCCGCAGAAATACCTCACAAAGAGGATTACTGGCCTCAAACAGATGCCCTATGCAGACCATCTCAAAAAACTCCAGCTTTGCTCCGTCTCATATCGCCTACTCAGAGGTGATCTCTGTCTAACATGCAAAGCTATGTCAAACCCAGAGCTGTTGGACATGCTCCACTTAAAGAAATTCCAATCGCTCCAAGCTACATGGTCTAGGGACCTAAACCTTGTCACTACAATAAACAGAACATGCTGGAGGGATAGATTCTTGTTCCAGAGACTTCCCATACTCTGGAACAAACTACCTATCTATATCAAACAAAGCTCCTCATTAGCAATCTTCAAGAAAAATCTTGATGATTGGATGGGAAATAGGAAATTCACCCCAGTGGTCACCTCTGTGGCTCTGCATTACTGTTATTTTATTTTTCTAATCTCACTAAATATGAGCAATGTGAGTATAAAACTGTAAGTCTTTGTAAATGTGCTGCATTCATTTTTGTTAACATAGTTAGCATATCTAGTTTTCTTTTTACTTTATATTTTATTTTATGTTTAATAAACTGCTGCATTTACTGTATGCAAACAAGATGGTGGCCATTTTCCCCTCTGTCCATGATTCACATCAGTCACAGAAGATGGAAACTATTGTCCCATAAGCCTGACTACTTGGTCTGCAAAGCTATGGAAAGGATCATCATGGAACTCATAAATAAAGATATCGGGGACCTACAGACACTGGATCCTACCCAGTTCGGCTTTGTTAAGGGCAGATCCTGCCTCTTAAACCTGGTCGATTTCTTTGAAACAGTCACCAAGGCCATTGATGAAAGGAAGGTGGTCCACACAGCCTACCTGGACCTTGCAAAAGCCTTCGATACAATACCCCACTCAGGCATCATAGATAAGCTATCCAGCTTAAATATAAACCCCTATGTCACTAGATGGGTTGCAAACTGGCTCAAGGACAGAACCCACATGGTTAGAATTGCTGGAGCCATGTCAGACTCCAAACCAGTTACAAGTGGCATCCCACAAGGCTCAGTCCTGGGACCTCTCTTGTTCGGTATATATTTCTTGGAGGTACAGGCCAACACGGAAGGACTGTGGCTGACCAAGTTCTCAGATGACTGCAAACTGGGCGCCATAATCAACTCTCCAGCTGACACAAGCATCCTCCAAAAGGGTCTCATAGAAACAGACAACTGGTGCCAGAGCCATGGCCTCAAGCTAAACGCCAAAAAGTATATAGTCATCCCCTTTGGCAAAGACAAAGTGCCCACAAATTACCACATAGGTGGTAATCCATTAAGTACGGAAGAAGTAATTAGGGACCTGGGGACCCAAGTTGATAGCAATCTCTCATTTGACAACCACGTGGCCAAAGTGGTTAGAAAAACATTCTATATAGCCCACCTAATCATGAAGGGATTCACATCTAGATCAGGGGAGGTCATCGTGCCTCTTTTCTCATCCCTCATCAGGCCCATAATTGAGTACAATGCCCCTTTTGGGATGTACCTTATCAGACACCTGCAGCAACTGGAAAGACCTCAAAAGTACCTCACCAAGAGGATCAAAGGGCTCAAACAGATGCCATATGCTGCCCGGTTAAAGAAACTCCAGCTCTACTCGGTTGCATACCGCCTGCTTAGAGGCGATCTGTGCCTGACGTATAAAGCCATGTCAAACCCGGAATTAATGGACATGCTGCACCTCAGAAAATCCAAATCCCATCGAGCTACGAGCTCGAGGGACTTGAACCTCAGCACAGAAATAAATAGGACATCCTGGAGGGACAGATTCATAACCCAGAGGCTCCCTTCACTCTGGAATAAAATCCCAGTCCAAGTTAGGCAGAGTCCCTCACTGACTCTCTTCAAGAGGAATCTTGATGAGTGGATGGGAGATCGTAGGTTTACCCCGGGTATCACTTCTGTGTCACTGTTAGACAGAGGCACAGTAAACTAAACCTCGAAAAAGGGCATAGTAAAATTCATTTAAATGGGTGGTGAATGCCAAACACATTCTGGCTAGGTTTACAAATGCCCGGGGGCAGATAGCCTAGTATGAACCTATGAACCTATAAGATGTCCTAATACACTAATATCAGGTTATTTTGTCATGCAGGCCTGTATAGCACCCCCCTTTTTTCCAAGAATGTGATATGACCTAACAGAAGTCTTTGACTTATAAGAAAAAACAATATTTGTCTTATTTCTATATAATGAAACCAGAATGTTTTGCAGTGATTTCAAATGTAGGTTATCAAGACAAAAGACCATTTCATGTAGCATTCAACACTTGCTACTCTCAATCTCATTCTATAAGTAAATAAGGACCATAGGGGAATGTCTATGGGCCTCTACTCTTCATCTGTTTCATAAACTCCTTACATTTTGCCTATCCTACATCAGTAAGTAAATGAATGTTGATACTATAGTAATTTAGGCCTCTAAACATTCAGCCACAAAAATGTACCTGTAAATTGCCAATGGGCCTGGTACAATTCTGTAACTGCTTAAAGAAAATTAAAGACCCAGATTACTCATTTCAGAACAAATACTGTTTAAGAGTCATTACATCTCATTTTGGTAGTAAAGAGCTGAATCATGATTAGGTAAGACAGTCACTACATCTCTATGCACCTAAGGATTTTGCA
This sequence comes from Protopterus annectens, assembly GCF_019279795.1. Lineage (NCBI taxonomy): Eukaryota > Metazoa > Chordata > Ceratodontiformes > Protopteridae > Protopterus > Protopterus annectens. The sequence continues at coordinate 1,267,650,854 of NC_056726.1, forward strand.
CAGCTAGAACTGATATTTTATATCTGTATTCCAAAAATATATGTAAATAAAAGACTCTCAGCCCATACAGTTGCAAGGCTCTTGGTAAAAGGAGCAAAAATATTGTTAAGAAAGATGACTTACCTTGGTAATGGCTCATTGTCCACAACCATGAGTAATCCTTGGGGGGATGGGTGCAGGTGCACACTCTCTGTTTAAGGGAGTGATTCTCTTCTGGCCTGATGTGGGAGGAAACCGGAGCACCCGGAGGAAACCCACGCGACCACAGCGAGGACATGCAGACTCCGCACAGAAGACACCCCAGCCGAGAATCGAACCAGCGAACCTCTTGCTGTGAGGCGGCAACGCTAACCACTGCACCACCGTGACCACCCCACATCCCAAAGACATGCTGTAGGTGGATTGGACACTCTAAATTGGCCATAGGTGTGAGCGTGTGCATGTGTGTTCCTTCTGTGGAAGGTTGGGTGCCAGGCTGGCAACTCCACACCATAAAACTCCACTGCCAATCACGAGCGGACAGGTGATCCGCAGTGGCGACCCCTAACCGGGAAAAGCCGAAAGAAGAAGAAGAAGATATAAATATAATGTGAATTTTATTATGTGCTGTGCTGATATTAATAACATTTAATAATATAATATTTTAAATATATTCAATTGTATTATTTATTACTATTATTATAATTTTTCATATATATATATATATATATATATATATATATATATATATATATATATATATTGGTTCCCTTCAGAATATCAAAGGTTTAAAACTTCAAATGTCATATGGTCAAGACCATATGATCGAAGTTTTAAAACTTTGAACATTCTGAACAGACATCTCTATACAGCATGGAATGGGAAATGTTCCATTTTCCTCACTGTAATGCGATCTTGGAGTTGGTATATTTAAATAGCAGGGGGTGTCAGGGCACAGCGTTGAGGAACATGGTTTTGTTTTGTTTTTGTATTTATTTCAGAATTTTGAGCTTTTCGACCATATGAAATTCGAAGTTTCATATATATATATATATATATATATATATATATATATATATATATATTTATATATATATATATATATATACATATTATACACACACACACACACACACACACACATATATAATATGGAACTCATAAACAAAGACATTGGTAATCTCCAAACTCTGGACCCTACCCAGTTTGGATTTGTAAAAGGCAGATCATGTCTCTTAAACCTGATTGACTTCTTTGAAGCAGTCACCAAAGCCATAGATGAGGGTAAGGTTGTCACACAGATTATCTAGATCTCGCCAAGGCTTTCAACACCATCCCCCCACTCTGGAATTACAGATAAGCTCACTAAACTAGGTATATATCCCTATGTCACAAGATGGGTTGCCAACTGGCTCACGAACAGAACCCACACTGTGAAAGTAGCAGACTCCAAATTCGATTTCAGACCAGTGACAAGTGGAGTACCACAGGGTTCAGTCCTGGGTACTCTCCTGTTTGGTATCTACTTCTCTGAAGTACAGGCTAACACAGAAGTTCTTTGGCTAAAAAAGTTTGCAGATGACTTCAAACTAGGAGCCATAATCGAAACTCCTAATGATGTGGACATACTACAAAAGGGCCTCACTGAGAAAGATGCCTGGTGTCAAAGCCATGGCCTGATGCTCAATACAAAAAAGTGTATTGTCATCCCCTTTGGTAAAAACTCTGTACCCATGAACTACCACATAAGTGGTAGTCTACTTAATGCCAAAAATGTGATAAGAGACCTTGGGACACAGGTGGACTGTAGTCTCTCCTTTGATAATCACATTGCCACAATAGTCAGGAAATACTTCTACGTGGCACACCTCATCACAAAAGGTTTCTCATCCAGGAAAAAAGAGGTCATTGTTCCCCTCTACTCATCACTCATTAGACCCATTATAGAGTACAACGCCCCTTTTGGTATGTACTTCACAAGACATCTACAACAACTGGAAAGGCCACAGAAATACCTCACAAAGAGGATTACTGGCCTCAAACAGATGCCCTACGCAGACCGTCTAAAAAAACTCCAGCTTTACTCCGTCGCATATCGCCTACTCAGAGGCGATCTCTGCCTAACATACAAAGCTATGTCAAACCCAGAGCTGTTGGACATGCTCCACTTAAAGAAATCCCAATCCCTCTGAGCTACACGCTCTAGGGACCTAAATCTTGTCACCACAATAAACAGAACATGCTGGAGGAATAGATTCCTGTCCCAGAGACTTCCCACACTCTGGAACAGACTACCTATCTATGTCAAACAGAGCTCCTCATTAGCACTCTTCAAGAAAAATCTTAATGATTGGATGGGAAATAGGAAATTCACCCCAGGGATCACTTCTGTGGCTCTGCTTGACAGGGGCACAGGAAAATAATTTTCTTGGGTGGCGAAAGCCAGGGTACCTTTTTGGCTAGGCTTATATAGGCCCTAGGGCTAATAGCCTAGTATCTACCTATGAACCTATGAACATACATATACATATATATTTGTAGTGCTATTAATAGATATAAATAAAAAAACACATACAGTACTGGCACAGCAGCCACTGAGCCACTGTTAGGCATGAGGGTGTACTCCAATGAAACTGTTACACTACACATCTGAAGGGTGGGTGTTCTCATATTAAAAAAATAAATAGATAAAAAATAAACACCTATCTATATAGCTATTTATACACATTTAAGTTAATAAACTAGCATTTTCAAATGCATGAGTAACTGTATAATATGGGCATAGGGTAATACCAAGTTAAAGGGTACTTTGCAGCAAACATTTGCATGCTGTCTATGTAAAAAATTTTATTAATTATGTAAATGAATGCCTGGTAACAGCATGTTGAAATAATACAATAGGCGTGGCGCAGTAAGAATTTTATGTTGGGGGCCTTGGGGCATATTTTATGATTGTTGGAATCCATATGATTTTGCTGCATATGGTTTGCTTCTTTGTTTTAATGGCTTTTTCAGTGCACTATCTTAGGCAGTGAAGTATGCTATAGTTAATTATGGCACATTGGATGTAGGAATCTGAGTAGTGGGGGGCATATATCCTATAATGTGTTGTTTTAGCATTTAGAATGATGTAGCAAATGTTAAGGGGTGCTTGTTTGGCTCAGTACCTGCACCTCACCTTTGTGGTATTTTGAGTTATTATGGGGTAAACTTTGGAGCTGTCTATGAGAAATCCAGTCAAATTTTATGTTGAGGTGGGGTTTGTGTGGAGGTTAAGTGGTATTATATAATGGTTTATGGGATGGTATTTTAGGTACAATAATTTATAATAAAGTTGTAATGTTAATCTCTACTCATTAAGTTTTGGGCATGGCATTTCGGATAACCAGTAGTATAAAATGTTTACTTTAGCATTTGATCTTTGGGTTGTACAAATCCTTGGTTTTGGCAGAGTGGATTTGTGTAGGATATGTCATGGCTTCCAGAAACCCTGCAACAGCTGAGCTGGTTTTTGTCACAGTGACATTTATAAGGAAAGTATAATACATTTTAAAACCTCCCAGCAGCATAGTGTCCCGGCATCCAGTCGTTTTAATATTAACTGGAACTTTGTACTGTTCTTAGTTTGCCATATTTTCCTCCCTCACCCTTTTTGTGTATTCTTCCCTGTGATAATACTTTCTATCTTTCACATTCAGCCACAGTACAGTTTATTAAAGAGGGATGCTTGTATCTATTGTAGGAAATGCAAGGTTTGGTAATTGATTTAGAAACAGTAGCATTGGCTGAGCAGAGCCTGAATTCCAAAATGAGACCTTCAGTGAATTCAGAGGAGAGCACAGCTAAAGGACCAGTTCCAGATAAGAAGGCTGGGAAAAAGAGAGTCGGAGATGATTCCAGCCAAATGGTCACCCCTTCCTGCTCATCCAGTGTACCTACAGAAGCACAAGGTAACATCTCTGTTCACCCTCCACCCTTGTGATCAAACTGCACTAACCGTGGGTAAATCTTCATTTACACACACCCACTTGTCGCTTATTGCTTAATTTGGTTATGAGTGAAATGAAGGCCCTAGTGGTCCTGTGTACTTACCTGTAAAACAAAATAAAAAATGATTAATAAGTAAAAATCAATAAATAAGCTGCTAATTTTGAAGATCAGTGTACCTTTAACAATAATCTAAAAGAAAGAACATGACAATGTAAGACTATATTATTTCTTTCTGTAACATCTCATTGTATTAATATCAATTTCACGTTTAGATGAGAGTATTCTATGATTGTTTTTATTTTTGTGTATGGCCTGAATGTGACTAAAAAGGGTCCTCACCCAGCTTACTTATCTAACAAATATAAATTAATAAAACTAACTCACACATCCTAAATACTTGAGACATACTTTTCCATGAATGGTTAAGTTAACTATTCCTTTCATCTGTACATGTATTCATTGTTATCTAAGCATGCATACCTCTCTGGCATCTGTAATGCCCTTACAGTAATGATCAATTTAAAAGATTTTCTTAGAGTCACATAGTATGCAAGAACAGATGGTGAAAGCCAAGCCTAAGTATGCAGTCTGTAACTGGCACTTAGTTCTTTCAGCTGTTTTAGGAAAATGGCACTATTGCACCATCCATTTTATTTCTGTATTAGTCATTAAATAAATAAAAGAAAGATCCACTATACTCTGTTATGGGGGCGGCCGCTGTGGTTCTCTGGTTCGATCCTCAGCTGGGGTACCTTCTGTATGGAGTCTGCATGTCCTCCCTGTGGTCACGTGGGTTTCGTCCAGGTGCTCAGGTTTCCTCCCACATCCCAAAGACATCCCAAAGTAGGTGGATTGGACACTAAATTGGCCCTTGGTGTGAATGTGTGCATGTGTGTGCTTTCTGTGAAAGGTTGGGCGCCAGGCTGGCAACTCAACACCATAAAACTCCACTGCCAATCATGAGTGGGCAGGTGATCTGCTGTGGCGACACCTAACCGGGAAAAGCCAGAAGAAGAAGATCCACTATACTCTGTTACAGCCCATATTCTAATGTAACCAAATGAATAAGTAAAATTCTGGCTTTGAAACATTTGTAATATAAAACCAGCCTTTAATGAAATGGTTAACTACATCAATAAGATGAAGTGAGCAGCAATGATGAGCTTTTTATGTCTCTAGGAACAGAATGTACTAATAAAATACATGTGTGAAGAAAGGCACAGTAGGAGAGGAGGGAAGGAGTGAGTGAGAGAGAAAAGAAACTGCTAGACACTTTTAGAAGTTAAGAGTTTTCCCTGTGCGCTATGACAATACATGAATGCACACACACACACTCACGCGTACGAGCACACACACACACACACACACACACACACACACACACACACACACACACACACACACACACACACACACACAAACACAAACACACACACACACACACACACACACACACACACACACACACACACACACACACACACACACACACAAACACAAACACACACACACACACACACACACACACACACACACACACACACACACACACACACACACACGTTAACGTGATAGTTAACTAAATGGATGGGTTAGATAAGCAGTCAGACAGAAGCAGACAAGTAAATGAAACAGACGATACACAGGCATGCAGATTAACAGAGCCAGATGTTTTAAACCCAGCCCTGCCCGATAGAATTTTTGGTAAGAAACAAACAGTGTCACTAGAAACTGAAACCATAATTCTAAAATATTATTCAGGTACTGCAGACATGAAAAATAATGAACACCGATGCTTTTTTGGCAGGAAAACATGTTTCCTGACTTGGCAATTAAAAATACATGGATTAGAAAATATAGGCTTAAAGCTGTCTGCACATCCATGGCTCTAGTAGCCAGTATGTTATCATGAAATGCTGAATTCCAAAGTTCAGTTTCCTTTGAATGATTTTAAGTTTGTCACCCAAAACGGTGAACTTAATTTGTTACATAGTGCCCCATTCATCATTAAAAATAAGTATTGCATGTCTTTTCCACAACCAAGTGTTTGTTCTTCTTCTTCTTAACTGTGGGATGTCTAGTACCTTAGAAGAATAAAAATGTTTGGAATGATTAATTCGAGAAAAAATATGGAAGCCAATGGATCAGTCAGTTTGATTGCTAAGAAAATATTATCAAGGCCTGGTTTCAAACATGAATGTTTACATGTAGCAGCTCAGAAGAAAAACCCTGAATTAAATCAGAGAATCCAAGGATATGAATAGCAGCAACAATAAATTAAATAAAATGAATATTCTAAAGTAGTTGGGGTCTTGTTCATGAGCAGAGTTTAAAGGTTCAGAATATTAGTGGATGAGTTTGTATTAGTATTTCTGTTAATTTATATATGCTCTCACTATTTCATGTTGGTGCTGGGACCACAACCTTGACCAAAAATATGTAATTTTTGGAAAACCTATTGAATGTAATCATTTTTCTGATGGCAGAAATAACTACTCAAAAACTGTCAAAGAAAAATATGTAGCCAGCCTCTTAGTGAAAATTTTGGAATAAGCCCGTCTCAGCTGAGAAGCTATATAAACCAGGGGGGAGTAGTCTGAAGAATCCTTACTTTCTCCAAACAAGAGTTATATAAATTTATTGACAGCTACATTCATCTTATATCACATGTACTTCTCCTCCCAGCTCCTGATACTAAGTGAACCAGTGCAAGTGTCATGTGACCTGCCCATATTTATATGGCCAGGCCACCAACTGATTTGATTGCTGTTGCCGTCTCTAGTGGACAAGTGGTGTCAAATCCAGAAGTGGTTCCATTTGATCCCTGATGACCTAGGAACTTGCCCTGCTGGATCCATTTTAGAATCACTATGCCATGCTATCCAGCTGGGATAGCCGTATCAGTGGACTGGGATAGCAGAATGTCCTAAACTCCTCCAACAGAGAGCAGCCTGACAATAAACTTTCATTATTTCTCCAGATGCATTTTCTTCCATACAGTGAAATCAGAACCATGCAAGTCCCCATTTGAGGTGATGAAGGTGGTCTAACATTTAAACATAGTCTGCTTATCCTCATCTGATACTTCTTAACTCACATTGCCAAGTCCAAGGCACTTAAACAGGTGCCTAAAGGGCTCCGGCTATGGAAGCAGCCGATGGGAATTGAAGAAGGCAGTGAAGCCTTCTCTGAACTGATCACCCTGTTTGACAAAGCAGGGTTGGATATGTTAGATATTGTTATTAAGAACAATGTGACCAGGTTAATAACACTGCGAGGGGAAATTTGTAGACTGCATGAAAGCATTACCACAGACTTAATTTTTTTTCAATATGAGGAAAAATTCCACAGGGTTCTTAGGAACCTGGAAGCATTTGTGGCCAAAAGTAAGGCATTGAAACATAAAAAGTTAGCCAGAGACAAACTTGACTATCAAAATCATACTGCCTACCCCCCAGGCAATAAATTGCAATATAAACGGACTGGTGACATTGTTCATCAGGTTGGGGTGGGGCAAGGTAGATCTGTCTCTGGCCATGTTAGTCACTCTGATATGGCCCAGACTGCAGTACATGACATTGGTTTCGAGGAGGAAGTTTTTTTGGAGCAGGAAATGGGACCTCGCAGGTCCAAGAGACTGAGGAACAAAGACCGGAGACCGATGAGGGTGGACAGACATTTAGACAGCAGTCCGAGGGGCCATCAATTGAAGAGGCTCTAGGGACATTTGTTAATTTAGATTTTGATGTTAAAAATTTATGTGTTGAGCCCAATTACACTGATGTTTTAATGTGTGTCAATAATGGGGGGGGTGTGTTTTGTAATGAATGCAGTATATTACATGATGATGTTATGTGCAATAGTAACAATAGTGATTGCTTTGTTAACAGAGATGATTTAGAAGTGAATGATTCTGATGATATGGGCAATTTACATGAAATAGTATTGCCTTATTGTATCAGTGACAACAATAGTAATGGATTGGAGTGCAGACAAAAATGCATCACAACCGGTGTGCAAGTGATAATTCCAGTGTGACATGTGTTGAGTGTAAAATTATCAAGCAACAAGGTTTTTTTATATACAATTACACTGATATGGTTGTTGGGGATGTACATTTTCAGTTGTTTACTAAAGGAACTAGTTTTGTACCTAGTTTCAGATTGGATGTCTCGAAGGTTTTGATTAACATTAAGTTGTTTATGAGGAGACTGAATCTGGAACTATACTATCATGATAAGAAGGGTGTGGATTGTGACAACAGTGACTCCAAGTTAAAAAGGAAGAGTACATTCATACCGCCCAGTAGTTATGTGGTTTCAGTCTTGGAGAATCTGATGGAGTTTGAGGTTAGGAGGATATGTGGTAGAAGGGATGTTAGTTCTGATAACCTGACCCCTGCGGAGAGAAATGTTCTTAAAGAGCTGGAATCTTGAATAGTATTAGATGCATGAAACCTGATAAAGGGGGAGGAATGGTGCTGATGAACCAAATGGATTATTTGACATCCATGATGGGTTTACTTGGAGATACAGATACTTACACAAGGGTATCGGTTAATGAAATGAACGTGGCCTATAGAAGAATTGATTTGTATTTGTTGGATGCCCTATTTCAAGGTGAAATTACAGAGTCGGAATTTGATTTTCTTACAGTTAGATACCCTGTTACTCCAAACATTTTTGGTATACGAAAGTACACAAAGGGCTGGAGCAGCTACATTTTAGACCTATTGTATCTGCCAGGGGTTCCAAGACCGAACCGCTTGCAGCCTTTGTGGATGAAGTATGCAAAACAGTTGTGAGTGATACAGTCCATATTATTAAGGATTCCTGGCACTGTTTGGAGAGATTGAAGGCTTTTGTTAAGTGTACTAGGAATTTTTGTTTTTTGACAGTGGATGTTGTGAATTTGTTTTCGGTGATTCCGCATGGTGAAGGTATGGAAATGTTTCGGGAAAGTTTACTGCTAAGTTCCAGTTTTGACAAAAGTAAGATCAATATGATTTGTGATTTGATGGAAACTGTTTTGAAAAATAATTTCATCAAATTTGAAGGAGAGATATATCAACAGTGCTCGAGTAGCCATGGGTGCAAGATGCGCACCAGTTTTTGCAAACCTTGTACTATTGGCATGGGAGAGAACCTGCATTTTCAATCCAGATTTTGGGAGAAAGTAGTGTTGTACAACAGATACTTGGATGATTTACTTATCCTATGGGATGGTGATGAGAGCAGTGTCAATGAGTTCATGGAGTATATCAATTCCTCTACTAGTTTTTTGCGATTCACATATACATACTGTGTGGATAGGGTGAACTATTTGGATTTGACAATTTTTAAGGATCATGAAGGTTTGGTTAGTACATTATATAGGAAAGATAGCTATTCCAACTCCTTTTTACATTTTTCCAGTTGTCACCTTTTATCAAAAAGGGGTGGCAAAGGACAAATGGTACTGCTATCTAGGATAATCAGTGATGACACTCTTTTTAGAGAGGAAATATACAAACTTGTGGGTATGTTTATGGATAGGGGGTATCCACTTAACCTTTTATTAAAAGTCAAAAGGAAGTAATTAGGAAAAGGAATACTGTATTTGAACCTATATTGAGAGGGGAAGTTAATGGGGCGAGCAATATGGAGTTGAACAACATGAACAAGGATGCAGGGAAGAATAAAGCCTGCTTGGTTCTTAACTATAATGAGAAGGCCACTGTCATTGCAGCTTCGGTACGTGAAGTATGGAAGCATTGTTTAGACAAGGACACCAAGGACATAATTGGGAAGGCACCTAGGATTGTGTTTAGCAAAGGAGTTAACCTAAAAGCAATTATGGAAAGGGTGCCCAGGGTCAGGAAATCAATTATGTCTAAGTGTGGTAGGTGTAGAGTTTGTAGATTCATTTGTGAGGGTACACACCTGGTTGTAAAAGGTTTTGATCGTACAATTGCATGCCCAGGTCAGTGTAATTGTAATACAAAATGTTTAGTTTATGTGGCTTCTTGTAGTACATGTGACGCATTCTACATTGGGATGACCACACGTAGGTTGCGAGATCGAATAAGTGAGCATATACGCAGCATAAAGAGTAAGGATGCACATAATGCGTTGTTTTTGCATAGTTGTTCTTGCAGGAATTTTAAAAAGTTCTTGTTTTTTGTCATTGACAGGGTGTATGATGATCAAGGGGGTGATATAAGCAACAAGGTGGCCCTCTTAGAAGTTCAATGGCAGGTGAGATTGAATGCCACGAGGTGCCCGGGTATTAATGAATGTATATCCATCAAACCAGTGTTAAAACAGAAAGCAAGTTGTATTTAATTTGAAGGGGGATGGCATTGTGGCACACTGTACCTATTCTATTTTGTTTAACAGAGTCATCACTTTTTAAAGTTTACAGGCTGAGGTATATGTATTTTATTTTATATTAATTTAATTTAATTTAATTTATTTTTATACATAAGTGTATGTGTATATGTATAAGTTACAGCATGTAGTTAATTGTTGTGAATTATTTTGTGTTTCAATTTTTCAACATTTCAGAACTATACTTGAATGGGTTTTGTACCTTTAATTGTGTTGAGGCAGTGCTTGGGCTCATTGGTGTATTTAAAATGTGATGTCATTATTTAATTAGTTTTAATTATGTATTTATATGTTGACTGTGATTTTCCAACTGACTCTGAGGATGCCTTTTTAGGTGAAAGCGCTTAGTCAGTGGACGTGTCTGTGAATAAATTCTCTTGGTTTTCATTGTTGGTCCTTGATTCAGGTTCCTGATTGTTGCCTTTCTTCATTTTATATTTTTGCTGTGCCCTTTTGTAGGGTTGCATTTGGTTGCTTGAATTCTTGTGTGTGGCAGCATTGGTTTCTGGATCGTGGGTTGACGAAACCATGGAGAACGCTTTAAAGGAACTTTCCTTTGCAGTACAAAAACTGTTAAAAACCTATGAGAGGGACAATGCTAAAGATGGAGATATCGTGTGTGTCAGTCCTACTGACACGCAAGTTCAACTATTTACCCTCCATTCCCCTGTCAATGACACTGACTCTATTCCACCAGGGCAGAATTACAATAGGTTGGATACCTTTGCAAATGTTGTTTCTAACACAAGGGAAACAACGGGTTTGAGTTTGCCTGGTGTTTCGGCTGTTCGTGAAGTTCCGGATTCTGGTGTGGCAGCTACAGGGACCAATCGGAGTGAGTCTGACGGTGTTGGTGCTGCTTCAACCAATCGGAATCGACCTGCTAGAGGGGCCTTGTCGGGGGGAGCGCAAAGAAGAAGACGGAGCCATGATTTGCAGTCATGGCTGGAGGCTCCGCTATTTTCCGTGGATATTAACGGCTTGGTTCGTTCGGATATGCAGTTGGCGAGTTTCCAGACCCTGGAGGAGCAGATAGCAAGGTATGACAAGCTTTGTGTCAAATATAGGGCGCTCCAGCTTGATAATTTGTTCCTTGAGCAGTCCAAGGCACTTAAACAGGTGCCTAAAGGGCTCCGGCTATGGAAGCAGCCGATGGGAATTGAAGAAGGCAGTGAAGCCTTCTCTGAACTGATCACCCTGTTTGACAAAGCAGGGTTGGATATGTTAGATATTGTTATTAAGAACAATGTGACCAGGTTAATAACACTGCGAGGGGAAATTTGTAGACTGCATGAAAGCATTACCACAGACTTAATTTTTTTTCAATATGAGGAAAAATTCCACAGGGTTCTTAGGAACCTGGAAGCATTTGTGGCCAAAAGTAAGGCATTGAAACATAAAAAGTTAGCCAGAGACAAACTTGACTATCAAAATCATACTGCCTACCCCCCAGGCAATAAATTGCAATATAAACGGACTGGTGACATTGTTCATCAGGTTGGGGTGGGGCAAGGTAGATCTGTCTCTGGCCATGTTAGTCACTCTGATATGGCCCAGACTGCAGTACATGACATTGGTTTCGAGGAGGAAGTTTTTTTGGAGCAGGAAATGGGACCTCGCAGGTCCGAGAGACTGAGGAACAAAGACCGGAGACCGATGAGGGTGGACAGACATTTAGACAGCAGTCCGAGGGGCCATCAATTGAAGAGGCTCTAGGGACATTTGTTAATTTAGATTTTGATGTTAAAAATTTATGTGTTGAGCCCAATTACACTGATGTTTTAATGTGTGTCAATAATGGGGGGGGTGTGTTTTGTAATGAATGCAGTATATTACATGATGATGTTATGTGCAATAGTAACAATAGTGATTGCTTTGTTAACAGAGATGATTTAGAAGTGAATGATTCTGATGATATGGGCAATTTACATGAAATAGTATTGCCTTATTGTATCAGTGACAACAATAGTAATGGATTGGAGTGCAGACAAAAATGCATCACAACCGGGTGTGCAAGTGATAATTCCAGTGTGACATGTGTTGAGTGTAAAATTATCAAGCAACAAGGTTTTTTTATATACAATTACACTGATATGGTTGTTGGGGATGTACATTTTCAGTTGTTTACTAAAGGAACTAGTTTTGTACCTAGTTTCAGATTGGATGTCTCGAAGGTTTTGATTAACATTAAGTTGTTTATGAGGAGACTGAATCTGGAACTATACTATCATGATAAGAAGGGTGTGGATTGTGACAACAGTGACTCCAAGTTAAAAAGGAAGAGTACATTCATACCGCCCAGTAGTTATGTGGTTTCAGTCTTGGAGAATCTGATGGAGTTTGAGGTTAGGAGGATATGTGGTAGAAGGGATGTTAGTTCTGATAACCTGACCCCTGCGGAGAGAAATGTTCTTAAAGAGCTGGAATCTTCGAATAGTATTAGATGCATGAAACCTGATAAAGGGGGAGGAATGGTGCTGATGAACCAAATGGATTATTTGACATCCATGATGGGTTTACTTGGAGATACAGATACTTACACAAGGGTATCGGTTAATGAAATGAACGTGGCCTATAGAAGAATTGATTTGTATTTGTTGGATGCCCTATTTCAAGGTGAAATTACAGAGTCGGAATTTGATTTTCTTACAGTTAGATACCCTGTTACTCCAAACATTTTTGGTATACCGAAAGTACACAAAGGGCTGGAGCAGCTACATTTTAGACCTATTGTATCTGCCAGGGGTTCCAAGACCGAACCGCTTGCAGCCTTTGTGGATGAAGTATGCAAAACAGTTGTGAGTGATACAGTCCATATTATTAAGGATTCCTGGCACTGTTTGGAGAGATTGAAGGCTTTTGTTAAGTGTACTAGGAATTTTTGTTTTTTGACAGTGGATGTTGTGAATTTGTTTTCGGTGATTCCGCATGGTGAAGGTATGGAAATGTTTCGGGAAAGTTTACTGCTAAGTTCCAGTTTTGACAAAAGTAAGATCAATATGATTTGTGATTTGATGGAAACTGTTTTGAAAAATAATTTCATCAAATTTGAAGGAGAGATATATCAACAGTGCTCGGGAGTAGCCATGGGTGCAAGATGCGCACCAGTTTTTGCAAACCTTGTACTATTGGCATGGGAGAGAACCTGCATTTTCAATCCAGATTTTGGGAGAAAGTAGTGTTGTACAACAGATACTTGGATGATTTACTTATCCTATGGGATGGTGATGAGAGCAGTGTCAATGAGTTCATGGAGTATATCAATTCCTCTACTAGTTTTTTGCGATTCACATATACATACTGTGTGGATAGGGTGAACTATTTGGATTTGACAATTTTTAAGGATCATGAAGGTTTGGTTAGTACATTATATAGGAAAGATAGCTATTCCAACTCCTTTTACATTTTTCCAGTTGTCACCCTTTTATCAAAAAGGGGGTGGCAAAGGGACAAATGGTACGACTATCTAGGATAATCAGTGATGACACTCTTTTTAGAGAGGAAATATACAAACTTGTGGGTATGTTTATGGATAGGGGTATCCACTTAACCTTTTATTAAAAGTCAAAAAGGAAGTAATTAGGAAAAGGAATACTGTATTTGAACCTATATTGAGAGGGGAAGTTAATGGGGCGAGCAATATGGAGTTGAACAACATGAACAAGGATGCAGGGAAGAATAAAGCCTGCTTGGTTCTTAACTATAATGAGAAGGCCACTGTCATTGCAGCTTCGGTACGTGAAGTATGGAAGCATTGTTTAGACAAGGACACCAAGGACATAATTGGGAAGGCACCTAGGATTGTGTTTAGCAAAGGAGTTAACCTAAAAGCAATTATGGAAAGGGTGCCCAGGGTCAGGAAATCAATTATGTCTAAGTGTGGTAGGTGTAGAGTTTGTAGATTCATTTGTGAGGGTACACACCTGGTTGTAAAAGGTTTTGATCGTACAATTGCATGCCCAGGTCAGTGTAATTGTAATACAAAATGTTTAGTTTATGTGGCTTCTTGTAGTACATGTGACGCATTCTACATTGGGATGACCACACGTAGGTTGCGAGATCGAATAAGTGAGCATATACGCAGCATAAAGAGTAAGGATGCACATAATGCGTTGTTTTTGCATAGTTGTTCTTGCAGGAATTTTAAAAAGTTCTTGTTTTTTGTCATTGACAGGGTATATGATGATCAAGGGGGTGATATAAGCAACAAGGTGGCCCTCTTAGAAGTTCAATGGCAGGTGAGATTGAATGCCACGAGGTGCCCGGGTATTAATGAATGTATATCCATCAAACCAGTGTTAAAACAGAAAGCAAGTTGTATTTAATTTGAAGGGGGATGGCATTGTGGCACACTGTACCTATTCTATTTTGTTTAACAGAGTCATCACTTTGTAAAGTTTACAGGCTGAGGTATATGTATTTTATTTTATATTAATTTAATTTAATTTAATTTATTTTTATACATAAGTGTATGTGTATATGTATAAGTTACAGCATGTAGTTAATTGTTGTGAATTATTTTGTGTTTCAATTTTTCAACATTTCAGAACTATACTTGAATGGGTTTTGTACCTTTAATTGTGTTGAGGCAGTGCTTGGGCTCATTGGTGTATTTAAAATGTGATGTCATTATTTAATTAGTTTTAATTATGTATTTATATGTTGACTGTGATTTTCCAACTGACTCTGAGGATGCCTTTTTAGGTGAAAGCGCTTAGTCAGTGGACGTGTCTGTGAATAAATTCTCTTGGTTTTCATTGTTGGTCCTTGATTCAGGTTCCTGATTGTTGCCTTTCTTCATTTTATACTTCTTAACTCACATTGCAAATTACAAAAGGTACAAGTGCCAGCAAATACAAGTGCAAGTGAATTAAAACAAAATTCCTCATGGTGTTATTAAACCCACACTCCTTCAGTAGGCATCATTTGAGAGGGAGACAATGAACTGGGTGGCTTTTCAAATAGCAAAGCCTTTGGATAACTTGGTATAACTTATTTATTTTTCATTTAATTATTTGATAAGTGGGTAGGTGGGCTGATCCTTGGACCCTTTTCAGCCATGACTCAGACATACTAATAAGGTGCAATGTAAAATGAGTCATTCAGAAGTCATCAGAAATTATTTCATGTAAAGTATCACAACTGACATAAACTAAAACTGAGAACTTCAAAATATATATGTTCAACAAGAAAGCAAGATGAGCATTAATAAGCATAGTAAGATAAAATGTATAGTAATATTATCCATTATTAAGAAAAGCTGGTTATGCTATATTTTTTTAGGTCTATGCATATTGGTTTCAGTATAGGGTGGACATTAACAGTACTTATTTTCTATAAATCCTTTATGTTACGCACAGGATGATTCGATTTACCAACCTGTAAATATTTTCATGTTAGTGGATTAGAATGTTATTAGTATTGACCATTTATCTAGAATACTGTGCACATTTTTAGAACAGAGTTTGTATGCTGGCATAAGGTAGCCCATTATGTTGTGCTTAGTCTAAATGCTAAGTTGGGGATTCTAAGTTGTCTGTACTGCTGTAAATTGATTTATACACCTACTTACATGTTTACATTGACTAAGTGATACACTAGTTTCAGTGCTCTATCACTCTAATCATACTAGTTCTTGGGTTTTGTGTTTGTCTACATGTAGACATAACTTAAGTCTCCCTACTCTCCGACACATGCTGCCTATGATTTTCACTGTAGCATCTATTCTCTAATTCCAACATGTTGTTACTCTAACTCCTGTAAATATTGTACATAGTGGTCTCTTTCTATTACTTTCTTAATATTATCCACTTTATATTAACTACTCCTTTGTTTTTAGTGTTCTCTGTTATTGTATATATTATTTCTAATTTCAAATTCTGGGCTGAAACAAAAATTGGTCCAATAGCATCAGTGTCCTACTCTAGTTAACAAACTGTATAAATGTATAAATGAATAACTAGGTGGGGTTGGGAGGGTGGCCTAATAGTTAAGAAGTTTACCTTACAAACACAAGGTGCAGGGTTTGAGTCTCACAAGGGATAATTGGCTAGGCTTACAATGGCTTGCAAGGGCATAACTTGGGATAGATTCCTGTCCCAGAGACTTCCCATACTCTGGAACAAACTACCTATCTATATCAAACAAAGCTCCTCATTAGCACTGTTCAAGAAAAATCTTGATGATTGGATGGGAGATAGGAAATTCACCCCGGGGATCACTTCTGTGGCTCTGCTCGACAGTGGCACAGGAAGATAATTTTCTTGGGTGGCGAAAGCCAGGGTACCTTTGGCTAGGCTTATATAGGCCCTAGGGCCAATAGCCTAGTACCTACCTATGAACCTATCAACCTAATAAATAAGCTGGTAAATCTCAAAGAAATAGAAGCTTGATCAGTTGTTGAATGTATTAAAAAGTAGAAATCAGTTTCATTCAATGTAATTATAAGACCGGATACCTTGTCATGCTAAAAAATGCTGAAGAATTTTTCTAAAACACATTACCTCCTACTGAGTGAGGGTATAAGAAGTTTCAAAGTCCCCCTGAATGCAGATAACCAGGATTCCTATACAGAGCTGTACACCAATGACCTGTGTAACCACTTAAGTTGTTGTTCTTCTTTTGGCTTTTCCCCGTTAAGGGTCACCACAGCAGAACTCTGGTCCACTAATGATTGGCAGTAGATTTTTACAGTGCCGAGGTGCCAGCCCGACGCCCAACCTTCAACGAAGGCATGCCCATTCACGCATGTCTTTCGAACGCCAATAGCCACTTAAGTAGTTGTATAGAATCAGCTGTTCCTGACCAGATTAAAACCAGGTCTTGCAAAAATAACAAGCCACCTCAGTGGACCCATAGTATAAACAGGCTATACAACAACAGAAAGAAACTAATGTCCACAAATAAGAGGGAACTGGCTCAGCAGAGGAAGAAATCACTATCTAGCTTAAAAAAAAATTAGATATCTTGCCAAGTCCTCCAAAGCTAATTACAAAGCAAAAATAGCCTCCCTAGCTAAGGATAATCACAAGTAATTATTTAACAACATCTGAAATCTAACGGGGATTACCCAGCTATGCACTGAACTGGGTGGATGACACTACCCATGCGCAGCTGGAGATAATATCCAACCTGCTAGCTGTCCTGATGGAGAGGGGTCCTAAAGGAGATGGGGTCCTAATGGAGAGATGAAATGTCAGCAAGGTGAAGGACCAGACGAAAAGGCAAGAAATGTGGAAAATGCATAAATGTAGTTGCAAGTTTAGAAAACTTCTGGAAGAATCTCATGTTGATCAGGAAAGCAGGAATGGTTAAGGGGTGGTGAATTCAAACCAAGAGATGAAAGGTTAATATTGGCGGCTCAAGATAGTGGGCTATGTACATGCTGGTTTACAAAGTCCATTGAACATGTGGCAGAAACAGACAAATGTAGGTTTTGTAAAACCAAATTGGAAATAGTCGCACACCTCGTTGTTGGTTGTAATATACTAATGGCAGAAGGACTGTACACCGAAAGACATAATAATGTGCCAAGACTCTTGCACTGGGGATTGTGCAAACATTATGGTATTGAAGTGGCTGAAAAACACTGGAAACATGAGCCACAAAGCATCATAGAAAATTATGAAGTTTATATTATATGCGATCATCCATTACCAACAATTCAAAAGATAGATTCTATAAAACTGTTTATAGTAGTCCAAGAAAAGAAGACAAGAGTAGCATTGATCATTGAAATCATCACACCCAGTGACTACAGTGTCTGTGTACAGAGAGACACAAAGTTATAAAATATCAGGATCTGCAAGCAGAAACAAGAGCAATGTGGAAGAAGGATACCCAGATAGTTCCAATAGTACTAGGAACAATGGGTCTTATAAAAAAGAGTCAACAAGCCTATTTAGATATGCTACCAATACATGTAACTCCGTGCAAACTGCAGAAGGAGTCATTACTGGGCACATTGCGGGTGCTGCGAAGAGCACTTTTGGTTGACATCAAAGAGTGAAACAATACTAATTTCATGAACTTTAATCATACTTTGACTTAGGAATGGGGTCCAGTCCCATCATAGTATTAGAAACCAAAAGGATTTGGAGAAATTAAAAAGGGAGAGACCTTATTAACAAGAACATAAATCTCCAAACTCTGGACCCAACCTTGTTTGGATTCGATGAAGTTAGATCATGCCTATCAAACATGGTTGACTTCTTCGAGAAAGTCACCAAAGCCATGGAAAAGGGAAAGACAGTGCATACCACTATCTTGACCTAGCCAAGGCATTTAACACAATCTTCCAATCAGGTATTATAAAGAAATTCTCCCAAATGGGAATTAACCTACATTATAAGATGTGTAGCCAACTAGCTCACTGACAAGACACATACAGTAAAAGTGGGTGACTTCACTTCTAGCAAGACCAGTCACCAGTGGCATACCACAGGGTCCTGTAATGGGCCCCTTACTGTTCAGATTTTATTTCTCAACAGTCCAGGCAAACCAAGTTCACTGATGATTGCAAGTTGGGTGCAATCATTGAGTTCTCCAATAATGTTAACATACCGCAGACAGGGTTAATGCAGGCAAATGATTGATGCCAAAGCCCGGATTTAAGTTAAATGCAAAAAATGCATTATTATTCCCTTTGGGAAAGCCAACATCTCTGCTGATTGCATTATAGATAGCACGCCCCCAAGTGTAGACCCAATGTTACATGGTTTGGGTACTCAGGTTGATAACAATCTGAACTTTGACCACCAAGTATCCACAGTAGTAAGGAAATTCTTCTATATGGTACATATTATAAGTAAAGGCATCACATCTCGATCTAAGGATGTTATAATTCCATTATACTCAGCCCTTACTGAACCAATAATTGAGTACAGTGATCCCTTTTGCATTTATCTCACCAGTTACCTGCAAGAGTTGGAGAGACCATAGATGTTTCTCACCAAGAAATTACAGGGTATACAAAACAAGTTTTATGCAGAAAAACTGTATTCTGTCTCCTACAGGTTGCTAAGTGATGACCTGTGCCTAGCTCTGACCCAGCCCTAATGGAAATGCTGCACATTCATAAATCAAATGCAGGGGGGTCACTCACTCCAGGGATCTAAACTTAGCCTCTGGCATAAACAGGTCATGGTGGAGATATATATACATCTCCCACAGACTGCCACTTCTCTGGAACAAACTTCCAGTTCACATGAAGCAGAGCCCCTCCCTGACCCTCTTCAAACACAACCTAAATCAAAGGATGGGTGACCTCAAATTCACTTCTGGGGTGGTGCCCATGTCCCTCCTGAACAGAGAAAGCCAGTATTAACTACCATAGACCCTTACCTCTGGGAACTTCACTCACCTAACTACCAACAACTGAGGCAACTTGGGATAATTATGGCTAGGCTTGTGAGGGCTCTAGGGCCATTAATCTAGTAACCTCCTATGAACCTATGAACCAATGAAGGGCTGAGTAGAGTGGTACTATAATTTCCTTGAACCTGGATGTCATACCCTTACTTACAAGTTGAGTGACATAGACAGATGTTCTTGCTACTTTGGCTATGTGTTAGTCAAAGGCCAGATTACTATCTACATATATTCCCAGATTTCTAACTACCTGGTCAGCTGTTACGGATATCTTTTAAATGGACTAATTTGCCTGGGTAAACATTTTAACAAAAGCAACCGAAATGCACTTCTTTGTATTGAGTTTTACTCAGTGGCTTTGGCACTAGTCATTTGTCTGTGCTAGACTCTCTTGAGGATGTTAGTGTCACTGGAGGAAATTTATTATAGCTCCCAATGTGCAGTCATCTGCAAACTTGGTGAACCAGATGCCCTCAATAGTAGCCTTGACCACCAAGAAGTAGATGCCCAACAGGAGTGAGCCACCACAGAGCCCTGTGGTACTCTACTATTGATCTACCTCTTTGTGTCAGTGGTCTCACCAATCCTGACTTCTTGGGTCCTATCTGTGTGCCAGCTGGCACTTAGATTATTATCACTGCAGATGGGACTCAATCCCACAATCCTGGCTTAGAAGGCTAATACCTTATCCATTAGGCCAATGGGGACTTGGGTTTAGTAAGAGGATATTTATTAGTGAATATTACCCAGGTCATCCACTGCCCAAGGATTTCAGGTGCTATAAGGATGGCAATGGGAAGCTGTATACTGACTCACCATAATGACCAGTGCTGCAAGATTTAAAGTAAGTGGGAATCTATAGAGGGTATAGGAAAATATTGCAGCTGTGAATGTTAGTTGGATTGGTTTTATGCTCAGACCATGATGCTCAGAGCAGCTGGTATTCAGACTGTGCAAATCAGATCAGCTAAGAGAAAACTTGCTTTACACAACTCAGTGTAATCTGTTTAGACAAAGTGGAAATGGACAATTAACTCAATGATGTTATGAGAAGGTACCCTTCCTGCAGTATGAGAAAAGATAGTTTTACTTGCAAGTACTATGCGATGCATAGCAAATACAATAGAATACTGTTACGTGCAGATAAAGAAAAATCACTTTCATGTCTTTTTTCTCTCTTTAAACCTGCAGCAGCTAATTAAACAGTGAAGGACATGGCTTAGCTCTTAGCAGTCTCTTTAGAAAGGCCAAAGCTGAGCTAGTCCCCAGACAGTAAATGCAACAGAAGAAAACAATATAGCCAATGAAATCTAGTTGAAATCAGAAGCCCAAGGGTTCTAAACTACCAGGCAATGTAGCTATTAGTCTAGCTCTCACTTAGATAAATTACAACTGATTCTAAGATGGTTTCCAGCTCCGGGCTAAGCAGGTTTACTTAAGGCAGTGATTTAAATGAAACAAAACAGTATTAAACAAAACAGAACAGCTCAAAACAGGTAAAGTGCATCCAGCAATATTAGGCAAGACAATATTAGGTGAAAATGAGTAAAATAATACAAAATATTACTGACAATGCAAAACCATTTCCAAACACCATAAACAGTATAAAACAGTAATACACAATTCAGAATAAGCTAAAATGGCTAGAATATGTAGGCAACACAAGTGAAGACAAAAAAAAAATACTTCCCTAGCTTTTCTCCCTTTTAGATGAGCAGCCACTTAAGAGGTATGTGTCTCAATTCACCGCAATCTCTTTAGGAAGACAAATAAACTGGTCCAAAAAAACCTTTTCAGGCATAACTCAGGGCATGTGGCAAAGTAAAACTTCACCAGTAAAGCACAGGTAACACAACTGACAAAACTTAACTCATTACACATAAGCGGTGTGTAAAATGTCACACTTCTAGCAGCCTACACATACCTTGCATTTCAGAGCATTTTCTGAAAAATAAACTTAAAAGTAAAACATAAACAAAAGTAAATATTTTGTGAACATTAAAAGCTATTAAAACTGTAGAAATTGCAGTCCTATCAGTAAGAAGTGTTCTTTGTAGTGATAATAGTTACTGCATTCAAAGTCTTTCCATAAATACGATAATTCAGCAATAACCGATGACATGGTGTGGTATATTGAAGATTTACCCACGGTTGGTGTGGTTTAATCGAGTGATTAAATAAAGCCAACCATGGGTAAATATTCACTATACTATAACCACGGAGTCGGTTATTGCTATTATACAATGACATTATTTAAGAAAAAAATACTTACTTTTCTTAAATAAAAAGTCTTTGTATAATGGTGCATTACTGTTCTTCTGCTGGTTGCGGTATACTGCTTCCTTGTTTTGATGTACTGAGCATGTGTATGGGACTTGCGTCGCACGCATGCCCAGTACATCAATGCTTTGAAACTGAAGCAATGGAGAAAAGAAAGTCTCCTTTGCTCTGTTTTTTTTTTTCTTTTTTTTTATTTTTTTATTTGTTAAAAAAAAATGTTTTGAGCACTTTATAGCAACGGAAAAAAGTCAGGGCAAGCGGACCTTTTTCCGTTGGTATATTGATATTGTGGGATTTACAACAGGCACGCTGGCCAATCAGCATGCACATTTTGTAATATTAATGGAGGGTCATTGTATAATATATTATAATGCATACAAACCCAAAGGTATATTTGTTGCTAAACTTTCACAATGTATCATATATTGGAAACTGTATAACCTAGTCATATATTCTTAGAACAGTTTTTGTTAATAAGGCATAAGCTTGAGCATGACAACAAGAAATTCATCTGAGTGCATGTTTATTGTTATATTTATAGAAGAGTATGAAAATACATACTTAACTGTATAATTATCAATATAAATAACACTGAATATTTGTCAAGATGTGCAACTTACAGCGCAAATTTGAAAGACAGTTTTCCTCAACAACATCCAAGGTTTCACATGATGTCATACAACAGTTTGTTAGTCAATTTTTTCTGAAATATTAAGTACCTATGAAAATACTGTTTTTTTTTTTTCATATTTACTAACAAACAGCTAGCAATATATCAGCTATATTGTCATATAAATTAATATTGACAATGAATTTTCCTGTCTCCCATTTTGGAATATTACACCATACCCTTCAATAACATGTATGGTTTTATGTAATGAAAATGTGGACATAAATATGAAAATATGAATAATAAGTCATGCACAGCGATTAATTTCTCTGCAGAAGGACATCCTAGATTAACAATCTTAGTGTCATTTTGTTAATAATCCCTTGCACTATATAATATTGCCTAATATTAGCTGTTAAATCATGTAGTGAATGAAGCCAGACCCAAAATATTCTGGATGCCATAAGGAGCTATTGGTGTGAACTGGAAATATACAAAAAAGGCACTACAAAGGAGTAAAATGATCTAGAGGTTAGTGTAGAGGACTAAAGCTCTGAGTTATTAATATACTGCTTCCCGTGGTCGGACATCAAAGTTTCCTTTCTCTTTTATTTGCCTAGTGTCTGCTGTGAGCTGAGTTGCTTTGTGGAAGAAATACGTAAAGGTATTTAATAATACATGAACAAAAAGGGAGAGGAAGGTAAGCCACAACCAGCTGAAAGTGGGATCAAGCTTTACATTTACTTTCACTTGACCCTGTATGAATCTGAGAGCCAAAGTCGATCCAAATGACAGTTATAGACGAGCTAAGCCATAAGTTTATAATTATTGTCTATAAACATTAATTACTGTGTGGTTGGCTATCATTTCTCCTTGACATGTCAAGCAAGACCTCTAGCACTAGCTTGGCACTAAATGTTAAGCGCTTGGTTTGTCTAAGTATATCAATGCTATTGCAAATGTCATTATCATACCACATGCAGTGGTATGTAAAGAAAATGCTCATTAAGTAATGCACGCTGAAGCTAGTTAAAAACTCACATATATAAAAAGATAAAATTTATTTATATAGATATTTATTTTTTTGCTGACCAGGTTGATCTCAGTATATGCCGCATATGTTCAGGAGAAACAGTCAGTATTGCTTTTATATTGACATATAATCTGACCAGGCTATCAGAAAAGTGCTGCTTCTCTTTCTCTCTCACTCTTTGATAAGTCCTGAGTATCTTTTACATCTGCTACACAGAAATGCAGTGTATGTGAAAATAACAGCAGGTGCATAGTGCTAAATAGGCCACAGACTTTTGAGTGCTGTTATTTAAAAACATAACATGCATAACAGCATGGTTTGTATTATCCTACAACAACGGATAGCATTGCTCGGAAATCAGCAACTCTATCAATTTGCTTAGGTCTCTGATTTTCAGGAAGATATCCATCAGGATGCATTAGACAAAATAGTACCATATCTTGAATTTTTATTTAGATATTTATTTTTGATAATCCGATGCAGGGGGCACTTTTGTTAAACAGTTAACATTCAGCTTAGCAGAATCTTTTACCAGTGACAATTTGGGCAGAAAAAAAAATCCAGCTTTGCATAAACATATTTATTTATTGACATTTGTTTACTAGGAAGGTCCACTGGGCTGAAAGAGCCCATTTTCAGTGGAGGCCTGGGGAGAAAATCTCCATAATGTAAAATACAATAACAAATACCAAAACAAAGTGAACATTTCAATAACAAAATATTTTTACAAAAGAGTTTACAAGTAAATTTGAACAAGCAAGAATCAATTAAAAATTGTTGACAATAAAATATATAAGAATGATCTTATCAGAAACTGGATTGGGAAAGGTTAGAGTAGAGAAGAGACGTTGTGAGGAGAGTAGTGTTAGAGTAGGTATTAGAGATAGTGATATGTTAGATACAGAAAAACTGGAATGGTTATAAGGAAGGTATAGATAGGCTATTAGAGGAGATGTAAATACGAAAGTGAGAGGGTTCGGAGTGAGAGAGGTTAAGCTATAAAAGGGGGGCTTGGTACAAGTGCAGACCAAGTTGGCAAAGAGGTATCCAGGTAGTGATGTTTTGAAAGAAGCACGACTTAGAGTGGTCCAAATTGGTAGGGGAAAGGCATTCCAAGCTCTGGCTACAAAACAAGAGTAAAGTGGTTGATCAGCAGGTAGATTGGGCTTATCATTTTGTAAGAAGTGAAGGTTTTCAGATCTGAGAGAGCTGTTGGGATGACAATGGGTGAATAGTGAGTTTAGGGCTATACAGTGTAAGGGTTTGAAAACTGAAAATTATTCTGTGGACAGCGATTAGTTGCAGGTAGATGAGGTAGGTGGAGAGTACAGAAAAAAAGCTAAATAGGACTAATAGCAAAACATGCTTATTTATACACAGAGTAAGTAATATCTCTTATGAAAATGATTCGTTAGTATTTAATAAAAAGTACAATGGGTTTAAAATGTTATACCCACAGAAAGCCACTATGAATTATATTATATATATTGTACAGGAAAAGATAAACTAAACAAAAATAAAGTAAAAAATATTCATATCAAAACTGCCTGCAGTATTTTTAAATTACATTATGTTATAAGAAAACTTGAAGAAATAATAGCATTCATCTATTTTTAGTAAGGCAAACTAAAAATAATTAACATTTCACTTTACAGAAATAATATTGTCATTGCAGGGATAATACCTATACTTCTGAATAGCAACACTGAAATGAATCATATTACTCTTTAACTGTTATATCAGTATTACTGAATAGCGCCACTGAAATGAATTTTACTGCTCCTCCACAGTATTACGGCCTTGTGTGCTTGTTTTTGGCCTACCTGTTTGTGATGCTATTTCTATAGTATATTAGTTTGTAGTTTATATTAGTCTGTGATACCATCTCTACAGTGATGTTGTTTGCTGAATAGCAGTGCCACCAGCAATCATTTTGTTATTCAGGAAACAACAGCAGCATATAAATATTATCACTTAGTATGATAAATGATGAAAATCTTTAATATGATCAATATATTCTTCAAACAATTAAAAATTCCACCAGAAACTAGTTTGTCTCTACAGATTCATAAACTTAGCAACTGAAAAAATTGCATCTTCCCATCTTCTTTTGTCACTGCTTTATGCATCACCAGTCCTTACAACATCGCCCTTCCTACTAAGTCAAAACTAGATACATGCTGCAAAAAATATCAAAATCGGCTGCCATCTTCTTTCATAAAACCCACCAGTGACAGGCCTTGAAACAACTACGCCAATTTGAACCTCCATACTACCTATCCTACAAACAATTAATTAAAACCCACAACCTAATCTATAAACCTGAGAACTGCCCTTCCTTCCATTATACCATGTAGTAGTTCTTACCAAAAGGGGTTCTAAGTTTAAGTAAAAAAGTCCCACTCATAAATATGAAATCTAACAATATTGCAGTAGACTCTATCTATTCTAACCATGTCCACTATGTGTCACTCTACCCTAATACAAATGGACAAACTGAAATCCTTTAAACTCAGATATAAACAAAACCTGAACAACTCTTGGCTATGCTATTGCTCAACACCAGGAAAATACTACGTAATCACACTTTTGTAGCAACCAACCAGACACATTATGCTTTCATACAACAATAACTGACTGAATAATCTAGCTTTGTTTCACGTCACTCTTTTCTGAGTGAACTAATAAGCTACTTTCTTTCATATTTTTCTGTTTCTCTTTCCTATCCTAACTCTTTTCTACTTTGCAAATTCTAATCATTATTTTTCTGACAAAAATCTATTTAAACTTAGCCTGTTGGGGATAAATAAGAAGACGGAATCAGTACTACTGTATATAATTTGTGTATATGTTAAAACTGAACCAGTACTCTTATGTATAATTTGTGTATATGTTAAAATTGAACCAGTACTCCTGTAGGTAATTTGTGTATATGTTAAAATTGAACCAGTACTCATATATAATGTATGCATATCTTAAAACTGAACCAGTATTCCTGTATTTAATTTGTGTATATGTTAAAATTGAACCAGCACCCCTGTATGTAATTTGTGTATATGTTAAAATTAAACCAATACTCCTACAAGTAATTTCTGTACATGTTAAATCTGAACCAGTAGACCTATATGTAATTAGTAAATTTGTTAAAATTGAACCAGTACTCCTATATGTAATTTGTGTATATGTTAAAATTGAACCAGTACTCCTATATAATCTGTGTATATTTTATTTATTTATTTAACATTTGTTAACCAGGAAATTCCGACTTGGAACTAAGCCAATTTTCAGAGGAGGCCCGGGGAGAAAGTCTCCAGATGCATGTCTTTGTATATGTTAAAATGTAAGCAATGTTCCTATATGTAATTTGTGTATGTATCCATTGGACTCCTCCCTATACTGTTGAATGTTTAATAAACATGCATATCATTGATTTGTTGTAATAGTTATTGACTTGCCATATGGTATAGTCTTGGCAATAGATAATAGTGTTTCTATTTATACTTTTAAATTTGTATTAGACATTACTGTTATTTTTTTGTGGAACTTTTCTCCTCAGGCCTCAGCAGAAAAGGGCTCATGCCAATTGTACTATCCTGATTAATACAGGCAAAATAAAATAAAATAAATGCTATTACACCTATATTACTTCACAACATCACTGACAGAAGTGGATGCTTGTATTTGATTATGAGCTGACTGATAAAGCAAACTGTAATTAAAATACACAGTGATTGAATGGAAGTTGGTTCAGAGTAAATAGTTTCTTCACCAAGGTGCATTAAACGTGAAGCTGATTAGCTTCACGTTTAATGCACCTTGGTGAAGAAACTATTTACTCTGAACCAACTTCCATTCAATCACTGTGTGTGCAATGAGTTCTCAAAGCAGAATTAAGTTTTTTTCCATGTATATAAGGTCCCCTGCACCCCCTTGCAGAGAGCTTTGACTCTGGAAGTTCCTTGATTAATATAATCAAGGAACTTCCAGAGTCAAAGCTCTCTGCAAGGGGGTGCAGGGGACCTTATATACATGGAAAAAAACTTAATTCTGCTTTGAAAACTCATTGCTTTTGTTTAGATTAGACTTAGTTGAAAATAAATTGGTTGGAGATGCTAGATCTAAACTTTTATTTCAATGTTATTATGTCCATTACTGAATGGCATCGCTGACCCTTTTAACATAGCCCAATACACAACACACAGAAAATAAAGCTATTAACAGTCTTACATATAACATGTTTGGTCTGACGCATACTGGAAACTGACAAACTCTGTGACTGAAAACATCTTCTGATACTAGGTTTCAAAACTCATCTGAGTCCTGCACTGAATCATAAAAATGTATTATTGAAAAGCAATTTATATTGTGATTTCAAGGACTTTGATTAGTCATTCCACTAAGGTTGAGAGAAAGAGAATTAAATTATGGCAGCAGCCTATTAGAACATTTTTTAGTATCTCTGATGAGATTTGGGGCTTTAATATCAATGTGGGGCACTTTGTGAACTTAAGGAACCTTTTACGCACTGTTGAGTATAACAGTTTTCATAACAGTATAAAAATACAAGAACAGAGTCATTTATTTCCTGTGACTTTTCTTATTCTACACAGAGCAGCAGTGCTCGCACTGACTGGCTCCCTAGTTTGAACATGCAGATGTAATCACTGGTTTCCCTGAATACACCCCTGGTTTTCTCTAATGAATCATGTTGAAAGCAGAGTGTCCATCTGTGATATTGTGCTCTTTATTTATTTTTCTGATTGCCTTTTTGTTTGTTAACGAGGCCCAGGAATCACTTTCAGGCACAACCTGTGCCAGAGGCAGAGGGCAAGTAGGTAACACAGAAATGATACAGTAATCTTATTTACAGAATGCAGACCGTTAGCTTAGGAGGATGGATTACATAATGGATATAAAAATATAGAAATAATATCAACAGAAAAAAGCAAACATTGATGGCAAAAGAAAAAAAAACAACTTCTTAGAATGTACGTGAAATAAAACTATAAAGTTTAGAGACATTTGCATATGTGTGTGTGTATTACAATGGAAACTACACAACATAAGCCAGAGATATGTAAGAGATGTGGCCAAAAAGCTTAATAGATTGTACATAAAATAACAGGAAAATGATAAGTGCATGCCTGTTTATTCAATAATACATAGTCCATGTAACATATTCGAATACTGAATTTATGAAACATATGGCAGAGCTGTGTAAATAACCGTTACCTTATTCGCCCTCAATACTAATTTATTACTTTGATGTCAACTTTGGGCTTACATTTACATCTTTTCACAAATACATTTAACCTGCATTTTGAAGGATAAACATTATTGAATCAGATTTCCAAGTACCCATTTATTTTTATTTATTTAAATGTATTTACCAGGGTAGTACACCAGTGATAGCAGATAATTTGCTTGTACAGCCTTGTTAAAGACATTTACAAAAACAGAAACAGAGCTAATTCACAAACAAGGAATAATCCCAGAAGGTATAATGTCCAGAAGACAACTGAGGAAACATTATCACAGGAGAAAAACAAATGTGGATTATATCCATCACTTGCCAGCTAGTGTGTGATGCATGGGGGTGTGTCACCAATGTCTCTGCCTGGCATCTTGGCAGTACTCATAATTCCACATCTGGCACACTTCCTCACTTTACTGTCTCTAACTGCATGGTAGGATGCCCAGTGGTCATGTTGCTGGTAAGCTGAAAATGTTTTTTTTTTTTTAAAGTAAGTAGATATTCATGGTACATGTACTTTCTGTATATTAATCTGTATTTTTAAGAGGATGTCAGATATCCACTGAAGCCATGGCTCATGACTCCAGTGTGAAATCCATCTGGAGCGACCAAGGAGAAATATAACACATCCCTGTCCTAGACCCATATTGTGACTGGGAGGGTGTTTGGTCTCCTGAAGAGCTGTTTCAGGTACCTAGATGAGTCTGGGGGTGCCCTTCAGTGTGACCCAGCTACTTTGTTTAAGATGTTCATCACCAGACTAGCAAATGATCATATTATGCAAAATGCAGCAGGCAGTCATATGACCCATGCTGTGACTGTAGTTCCCAGATGTAGTTCCACTTGAACTAATGATGACCAGCTGGTCACAGTAGTAAGGGACCCCATGCAGCAGACTGTGCACTGCAAGCGGCTGCACAGCTTAAGAGGTAGTGTCTAGTCCAAAACTATGGACCAGGACATTCAGGTTAATTGATGCATGCAGTTGTACTATGCAATAGAATGCAGTACTGGATAATATGAACTTTTTATTTCTGTGTAAAGACATATGTTGCACTGTATTTCTGATTTTTTGTTGCTGTCATTCAAAATAACCATGTCTTCATAAACTGTCTTCATTTGTGCAGTGATGAGTGTGTACTAGCAGCAGTTTAGTGTATATGGCAGGATGATTACTTCAGTGTGTCATTTCTGTATGTAAATTGCTTTTCTGATTTCTTATGTAACTGTAAGAGTATGGAAAAGCAATGCATGTATCATTCATTGCTTTTTGCCCCAGTGTTCAATTATGTATTTAAGAGATGTCCATAGACTTTTCTCCTCCCCGTGTTCTAATGGCATTTAAACAGAAATTTAAATGATTGCAATTTCAGAGTATGTAAAAGTAATAGTTAGAAAGGGGATAACTTCACATATATGCACCACTCCACCCCAAGCAAAACATTATTTCAAATACACAGGCATATTTATCAATGAATGTAATTCACAGTAGCTCCAGCTCAAATGAGTCGTACACATCTCCTATTGATAGGCCTGGTGATGGTGTAACTGATCTGAATGATGGGCTACCACGAGAACTGTAAGGTGAGTTAGTGCAATGGTGTGATCTAGAGGAGGATGGAGATCCTGCTGTCAGTGACCGGACACTGCTGCATGACCATGACCTGGAACATGAGGTTCTCCTAGATATAGATGATCATTGACATGGCCTGAGAGAAATGTGTCCTGATTGCTCATTGTGAATACTGACATTACTGTCTTGTCTTGAGAAAAAGTGTTAGTATTATTTGATCTCTACCCATGTGTCCAGACAGTACTCCATCCCCTGCCCTTCATAAAACTGAGCCCAGCTTGATTCTGGTATGTCCTAACTAGTTTACAAATGGAGGCTGCATCTGATGCTTGGTGTGGCACCATACTATGCATCAGTGACATCCTGGCATTATCCCTGCTCTCTGTCCATTTAAAGTCCTGTTACAAAACTTCATGCATACCCTGTAGGACTTTCACCATTTCTAGCCAACTCTCTATTGCACTGGTTTAAGCCTTAAATATGTCACAAAACATTTCCTGTTATGCAGCCAATGCTTTACATATTTCCTGAGGTAGCACTGTTGTCACTGTGGGCAATGAGGCCTCAGACTTCCTTCCTTCATCCTGACACTGTTCTTCTGCCTGTGGAGATAGTAGTGTAGAAGTGCCTGTTTGCTCCTATTGTACAAGCGTGAGTGAAATGCTAGCTTGTGTTTGACTTTGTGATATAGTGTCACTTCCTGTAGAGTTACAAACATGTTGTGAGGTGAGAGAGCCTGTCATTACATTGGGAGACTGCCTGCCACTTCCCTCAAAGTGCCTGATAAATACAATTACATTATCAGCAGCATCATCAGCAGCAACACCCATTCTACTGCTGACTTCAGCCATATTTATGGGTACAGTTGGACTGTTTGTATCTGATGCTGAATATGTAAAAGAGATCATTGCAAGACATTAATAACAATGCAGCAACATGTGGGTATAGCATGTTTACTAACATTTTCATTCAAGCCAGCGGGGCCTTGTGAGATTAAACGGAGTTGCCACTGCAGTTACCTAGTTTATAAAATTGTGGCAACTCCGTTTAAACTCACAAGACCCCCCCCCCGGCTTAAATTAAAATGTTTCATTTGTAAGTATACTAAAGCTTAGTGCTATGGATTTATAGGCTTATTTAATAGGTTTGTAGAATGATTTTGTGAGGATGGTTTTAAACATATACATATACTTTAAAATTATTTTATTGATTTTACAATTACTATTAAACCAATGTTATAACAAAGATTTTTTTTTGGCTTACTGGATATATGTGTCAGTTTCATTTAAATTGTCGGAATATTACACAACGTGTTACAAAGGATATTGGTGTGTTTTGAATTTTCAACAACTGTGAACATGCAGCACGCAGTATATGAATGTATCAGAAATAGCTATGGACAAGCCACAGTCATTTACAAACTCTGCAGCAGTCCGCTGCAATGCCAAGCTTTTCTCAGAGACATGTTGCTTGGCCTAAATTAGCCAATTTAGGAATATATTTATAAAATTCAAAATGGCGTCATCGGTGAGTTTGAAAGCAAAGTGAACTTTAATTCCTACCCATCCAACACTGCATGTCACACCGAAACAAGTGATACATATTTAAAAGTCCTAATAATAATGTTTCATATTACTATTGTTATTTATTTCTCCACCACATTCAAAACAGGGGGAAAAAGTAATAGTTCCCACTTTGATGCATCAGGGTGGGAGGATGGCATGATGGTTAAGGTGTTTACTTTACAGACACAAGGTGCAGGGTTTGATTCTCACATTGGGTAATTGGCTAGGCTTAAAATGGCTCTCAAGGTTAGCTAGCCTAGTACTACTCTATGAACCTAAACTTTCTGTTGTTACAGTAACATAGAAAAAAATGTAAAATTTATCAAGAAATGTTATTGTCAACACTTACTGTTATAGATAAACTTAGAAATAATCCATTAGTAATGGAAAGGTCAGGTTAAGTGTTTTCCTTTAAGAAAAAACAGTGTCCGGCAAAGCAGTTTTGGTTATACCAAATCTGCCAATGTTATCAATACCTGGTCTAATGAGCATGCTAGTAAAAAAAGGGTTTGGTTAAGGTGATGTCACACTCTATATGGAGTGGCTCTAACCCTGCAAGATACAGCCCTCACCATACTTTCCTCATTCTGGTTCTGGGTCTTTGAATGATGGCAGCACCTGTGGCACTAGGCCACTCTTCTGGCTGGTCTGAGAAAGAGACCTTAATAATGCCCTACCTTTTGAATGACTCATAGCTGGAGAAGATCCATGTTAGCACATATACCAGTACTTGGAAACTTGGAAGAAAATTACTATCTGGTAGGAGATGGGTAACCATCTGTCAACCATAACAGGTATAACCTGTTCCGGTCAGCAGTGCCATCACAGGTATGACAACTTGCAAAAGCATAGTGCTGACCAGCTGCAGAGTGGGTTGACCAAGTTAGGGTGAGAAGGACAGCATTCTACAGTAGGTGAAATGTTTAATCCATATATAGCTATACACACACACACACACACACATATATATATATATATATATATATATATATATGTGTGTGTATGTATGTATATGTGTGTATATGTCTATATATATATATATATATATATATATGTATGTATGTATATGTGTGTATATGTCTATATATGTACGTCTATATATATATATATATATATATATATATATATATATATATATATATATATATGTATGTATGTATATGTGTGTATATGTCTATATATGTACGTCTATATATATATATATATATATATATATATATATATATATATATATAAAAGATGCAAAAGGTAAAAATAATTACACAAGTACATGTACTTCAAGAGTTAGATATCCTTTCCTGAAAATATGTACTTGAGGTGACATTCTGAAAGGCATAAAAAAAGACTACCATTTCTGTAGTAGGACATCCATATTTTTCGGAAAGAGAAAAACAACTACTATGTGTTAACAAGTTAAAGTAATAAATGGAAATATCAATAAAGAGTATGAAAATAGTAAATCTGTCAACGTATTAATGTTCAAATATCAGGTAGGCCGATTGCAGACAATATAGCTATGCATACTAAATCTAGAGCAATTGATAATAGTTTTTCAATCTTACAAACACAGGCTAATCTACAATGTAT
This sequence comes from Protopterus annectens, assembly GCF_019279795.1. NCBI lineage: Eukaryota > Metazoa > Chordata > Ceratodontiformes > Protopteridae > Protopterus > Protopterus annectens. The sequence continues at coordinate 1,267,684,462 of NC_056726.1, forward strand.
GTACTGTACCTGTGTACTATGTATGTATTCTACCTACGTTCCAAAGTTCAGCCGTACACCACAAATCTATTACTTACCTTTATTTTTAAAATTAATATTTTTTTGATTGTTCTCGCCACTGTAACTGTTTGTGCCACATACCACTGTAAAAACATGTCTCTTGTAATTTGTGTGCATACTGATCATGTCTAAACAACTAAATGTGTCTGTAATTTTTCTTTGTGGAGCTTTTCTCCCTGGGCCTCTGCTGAAAAAGGGCCTTTTCGGCTCAGTCAGACACCCCCGGTTAACAAATGTAAAATAAAAATAAATAAAATGAAAGTCGTAGTTACAGATATAAAGAATCGAGCAGCATCACAGAGAATAAGCAAGATTTTTTTGTAAATATTGCATGAAGACAATTTTTATGAGAGCTATGGTGGCACAGTGACATAACGGATAGCATTGCCATCTCACAGCAAGAGGTTTCCTGGTTCAGATGTCTGCGGGAATGTCTTCCCTGTACTTGTAGGGGTTTCCTGCAGCTGCTGAGTTTCCTCCCACATTTCAAAGACATGCAGTAGGTGGATTGGACACTCTAAATCTGCCATAAGTGTGAGTGTACATGTCAGTGTGTAGTGTAGAAGAACTACCATGGCAGGGATAGCCACCTGGTGGTGTAAACCTTGGCTCTAGATGATTGTCAGTGTTGAGTGACACAATGTCCCCATGTGCAAAAATGAGAAAAGGGGTTGTCGGTGGATACGTGAACTAAATATAAGTAAAAACGATTGCTTAACTTAATTATTTGTTCATAAGTACTTCTAGATCACAAACAAAAGGGCTGAAATGGCACAAACCACAGTTGTTATGTTTTGGGGGGGGGTTACTTTGCTGAAAGAATAAGCAGCACATAAGATTTTATAGAACAAGACTTTTAACTTCACTGTTGCTTACAATACATTAGGCAATGTACTGCAGGAAAGGAAATGCACACTTCCTTGAATTCATACATTTCAGCCTTTGCAGTTCAGGTATTCAACAAAGTGTTACATGCATTTTGTAAAACAACAAAAAAAGACTCATTTCATATTTCTTTACAATCCTTCACAATTCAAATTGTTATATTTTAATAATATAACATATGCATACAGCAGTTAGAATCAGAATGAAAAACAAATAAGAAATGCTTACAGAGAATGCAAGACATACCTGTACATGTGGAATATATTCAAATACAGATAAACGAGATTGCCTTTCTCTCTTTTACTTATAGTTGAGGAAGAATATAATATAATTCCCAACAGCAGACGAGATGAACGCAATGTCTGCCTGAATCTTCTAGTAAGTAGAACAGGGGTCCAAAAGGTACTCATTACTTAGCTATGCATAGTACAAATTATTATATAAAATTCAGGGTAGTATAAAGAGTAATACAGCAATGCTTTTAAAACTGATTTCAGCAGTACCCCTGCAGACAATGTTGCTATACCTAAACAGCTGAAAGATGCAAGTGAAGACAGGAACAGATCATGAGAAATGTGTCATAATGTCATCTGTAACCATGATCAACTACATTAATTAATGATGCCTTTTCTGTTAGTTGTCTGGGTTCTATAAAATCTGTTTGAAAAGTGCGTAATTGAAAGACATAACCTTCAGAAATACAAAATCCCTTCCCATTTCAATTCATAGTGCGTAAGCACTACTCCTATATGTTCTTCTCAGTTACATAAGCACTTCCCCAATAATATGCATAAGCACTTCCCATACACAAGTTTACTTCAATAAAGATATTTTTCTGCATTCATTTGTTGTGTTGCTACCTTGCATTAAAACAGCATTATGTGACGTTATTGTGATTTTTCTGTTTTGTCTCTCCCCACCATTTCTTTCTTTCTTTTTCTTTCTTTCTTTCTTTTTTCTTTCTTTCTTTTTCTTTCTTTCTTTCTTTCTTTTTTGTTTCTTTCTTTTTCTTTCTTTCTTTCCTCTTTTTGTCTTTCTTTCTTTTTTTCTCTTTCTTTCTTTTTTCTTATTTTGCTTAAGCTTTCCTTTCTCCTTTATTGTTTTGTTTCTCTCCCATTGTTTGTTGCTTTTATACAGGTACAAATCCCTCATAAGCAGACCAGGCATGTAAGTCCCAGACTAGGGAGACAGTCACTCTGACCATCAAGGGCCATGCTAGCAGGGTCTTAGTGGAGGTGCCGGGCATGCAGGCACTCTGACATGTTGTGGCCTGGCAAATCTCACAGAATGTGGGCTTTGGTGTTTGTTTGAGGACGTACTGGTAGAGGTAGTGGACATGAGAATTCAGTCAGTCAAAGCCTCTCTTCAGCATGTAAAATATGTGCTTGCCCAGATGGTACTGACCACCAGACCAACACAGGTCCTAGCCCCTCAACATTGGGGTCCTTCACTGCAACACTACCTGGCAGTGGACATGTTTGAGGCTCGGTGGACACAGCTAGGACTTCTTTGGCCCTTCCTTCCTACCATTTCTCGTTTACCCTTATCCCTATTTCTCACCCACACTAACCACTTACAAAAAAAATGAAAAATAAGGGGAGTCTATCCTGACAAAAATATAGTGCCCATCTTCTCACATTACAAACCCTCTATATGTCTTCCTTGTGCATTCACCTCTTTGTTTTGTCTCCCCTTTTTGCAGTCTGTCCTATCATGTCCTTTCTATTCTTTAATGAAACCATCAGGGTATCCATAAAAAAATACCCCTATTTGAATAAATAATAATCCTTTTACATTTAAAAAAACCCTCTTAGCTGCTGTGCAGTCCACATAATGCTTAGAAGGTGACTGCACTCAGCCACACTTGCCCACGATATGCCACGGCACAGACCATTTATGATACTGCAAAATACTTCACATGTACAAAAAGGTGAACTATGTACAACTTACACATCTACAAAAAGTGGGGATAATTATAGAAGTTGCTGCACTTTTCTGTATTCAATGCAACTGTGTCAGCGTAGTGCCTCTGTCTGCACATGACTGCTATGTACTTGCAAAGCCACAGACTATGAATACCACCTTTAGACTTCTAGAGATATTTATTTTTGCAGAAAGAGTTGACAAGGTTACCTTACCTCAGCCACCTTAGCACAAAGCAGAAACTTATGTAAGTATGTTAACAGAATGAACAGATTAAAAAGCACTGTCTTGAGACAAGAAACTGAAAAAAAATGTGCTGCAGAAAGAAAAGCATTTCTGTGAGACTTATATGGTAGGAAAAAAAGTTGTTTAGATGTTGAAACTTTCCAAATGCAAAAAGATGTAAAAGCAATACAATATCATCAATTGACGTGTCTGCTTAAGTATTATACTAAGTCAAAGACATTACAGAAGTATATAGGGCATGCTCATGAAGCTTATATGGATGCAGTTAACATAAGCACCAAGGTGAGAGAAAATATTATGTTCTCAAGCATGGATGACAATCTAGAAAAACTTCTGCATGATTTTATACTTTGCTGGACTACCACCTAGCCAAATTGCAGCTTTCCAATCTGATGCACCTTGGACTAACTCCGATGCTGATATTTTTCTTGTGCTGTGACCAGCAAAAGTTATCTAATGGCATTGAATATTAAGTTCAACAGATAACCAGTGGTGCAAATAGTGGTATCCATGTCATCTAATGATGGGATTCCAGTTTTAGACAAGAATTTCTCTATGCCTGACCTACTGACCTACTTTAAATCTGACAAAAGTGAGACCTTTCAACAGCATTCAGGTCAGACAATTCTGTGACAATTAGTGAAACACAGAAGAATATTTCCATTGAAAAGAGATGGTGAAAAAGTCCATGACTAATAAAGTTAGAACTACCAGTGTTAAGAGTATGTCATGGAGACAGCAGGTATCAAACCTGGTGATTTGATAGTGAAGTACAATGCACCCTATAGCTGGATTAGCACCAGTCATACTGATGCTGAAACACCAGAGCAAAAATCTTTTCCACGTGGCAAGCCAAATTATGAAATGAGGAACAGACCTGCTGAAGAAAACAATATGGGGAAGAGATCTGTAGACTTCAGAAGATGGGTAAGGCAATTTATATTCCAGGAAAGATAGCAGTCTGTTTTAAACAAGTAAATAAGAACATATATTAAGCTTTGTACAATCCCAGGTCATACTTAGTCAAAAGCATTAACATTCCAATGGCAAATGAAAAAATAACTAAACTTTGTTCTTTCCTAAAGCCTTGCAGCAAAGACCAGGACAATTTATAGTTTAAACACAAGCAATTCTTAATGACAAACAATAAAATTTTACCTGAAAACAACTTTGCCATGGCACATTTTTGAATGATTGTCATGGATAGCTATAAAGAATCCCACTATTGCAATGCCATATTTACTCTGACATAACCTGAATGCTTTTCCTTACTGGATATTAGAAGCACATAGCAAAAGATAACTATTCATACATTTAAAATGCATGTAACCATTTATTTTTGGTTAAAACAACTGTATCATTTGCTTCTGTAAATTGAATGTGCTTGAAAACCTGCTTGATTAGAACTAGAAAGACTATTTTACAGGTAACAAAATGCTTGTTCTGTAAAGCATGTGATGCAGCAATATGGAGTGAGCCAATGAAAGCATCACAAAATTATCTAGTCAAAAGTTTTAGTAAGTTGAACTAAAAATTAAGTACTGTGGGAGTGCAGAGGCATGAGATCCCACCTGTGGATGTCTTTATGGATTTCTTATGTTATTTCACTATAATCTCCTGGAAGTCTGTATTCCATATGGAACATTATAATGGCGTGCAACCATTATGGTACTGAATTGGCTGAAAAACACTGGAAACATGAGCCACAAAGCATCATTGAAAATGATGAAGTCTACATTACATGGGATTACCCATTACCAATAATTCAAAAGATAGATGCCTAAAAACCAGATATAGTGGCCCGTCAAAAGTAGCATTGATCATTCGCCATATCCAGTGACAAAAGTGTCTTGCGTATAGAGTCATACAAGTCATAAAATATCAGGATTGCAGGCAAAAACAAGAGCAATGTGGAAGAAATATACCCAGACAGTCCCAATAGTAGTAGGAGCAACTGGTCTTATAAAAAAGAATCTATAATCATATTTAAATATGCTACCAATACATATAACCCCATACGAATTGCAGAAGCAGTCATACCTGGACACATTGTGGGTGCTGCAAACAGCACTTCTGGCTGACAAGAAAGATTGAAACAATACTAATTTCATGAACTTTAATTGTACTTTTACTTAGAAATGGGGTTCCTGTCATAGTATTAGAAACCTAAAAGACTTGGAGAAATTAAAAAAGGTACATAACCCGTTGCCATCAATGCATTCCTTCCAAGGTTGGAGCTCACCTTACCTATTATTACACTGTTGTCAGCTCAAATATGCACTTCCTTCAAATGGCTTAAAATAAGATTAATAAATTTATCTGGACAGTCCAAATGAACATCACTGTACTACAAAATTCAGGGCTTCCTTGTCTGCTAGATTGGCCTACTAGCTAAATACACACTGACCATCAAACTCCTCACTAATAAATACTGCCCACTTTTGGCCAACAGACTTATGGTAAACAAATCATTCTATCCTTTACATAGCAACACAAGCAGCAAACTCAGCAACCCACATTTATTCTTGCAACACTCTTCCAGCCCAAATTGCTGTATTTAAAGACTATCACAACTTAAGATAAAAATAAAGGAGCACCTGAAGAAAAAAATATATGTATTCCTGCTTCAGGGACACTGGATACTTCCAAATCTCAACAATTTATTTTCTTTAAAAAGCAATATGAATTTAATAATTTAGGTGTGTATGTTGGCAAACAGGACCTGTTGCTTAACTGCATCGACTTTAGTCTATATTGCTTGTAAGCATTGTTTCTATTAGTAAATTAGTCGGTACAACAAGAGTTTTACATGTTTTAATGTCTATTTGCAAACACTAAGTCTGTTGTATATTTTTGTTTTGTCATATGGCAAAGGATGAGGATGTAAAGGGACCCACACCAGTCAGCTTTCCATGTTAACAAACTGCACACACGCACACACGCGCACATGCACACACTCACACTCACACACACACACACACACACACACACACACACACACACACACACACACACACACACACACACACACACACACACACACATACACACATATTCTGTGATTCCCCAGTTAATCTAGTTCAGGATTACCTGGAAGGTATCCTAGTGCTGAGGTGGGCACAAGGCATAAGAGTTCATCCTGAATGTAATACCAGACTATTGCATCAGATCTGTGTGTGTATATATGTGTAAATATATATATATATATATATATGGAGAGAGAAATAATATGTTGAACTCGGAATACTGAAATAAAACTTACAAAACATTTATAAAATCTAAATACAAAAAAAAGGAATAAAAAAAGGAAACTGTCTCATTTTCAAATCCATTTAAAAAAGATCAGTCATGGAACATGCATTCAGACAAAATATGTCTGAAAAGTGGTAGTGGTCAGGGAATTGGTTTTCATAAGTTAATGAGGGAAAATTATATGTTTGAGAGCTTGATGAGTGCCAGAGAGAGGGGAATTTTCCCCATCCCCAGAACTGTACAGTTTTAGAGTTGGTGTACTTAACCTATCAGGGGTGTAGGGAGTGCACAGGGGCTTAGTCCCCTGCAAAACATTTTTTTTAATTTTGTTTTTGTTTTTTTGACTGATAAAACTGACCAACCGACCTTGGTTAGACTGTAGTTCAATCATTCATAATGCACCCATATATATGTGTGTGTGTGTGTGTGTGTGTGTGTGAGTGTGTGTGTGTGTGTGTGTGTGTGTGTGTATATATATATATATATATATATATATATATATATATATATATATATATATATATATATATATACATATATATATACATACATATATATATATATATATATATATATATATATATATATATATATATTTATATATATATGTGTGTGTGTGTGAGTTTATGCAGGTCCGGATAAGGGTTAGGTAAAGGTATAGCTTTAGTGTGTGTGTGTGTGTGTGTGTGTGTGTGTGTGTGTGTGTGTGTGTGTGTGTGTGTGTGTGTGTGTGTGTGTGTGTGTGTGTGTGTGTGTGTGTGTGTGTGTGTGTGTGTGCGTTTGTGTGTGTGTGTTTGAGTGTGTATGTGTGTGTGAGTTTATGGGGGTTAGGATAACGGTTAGATAAAGGTATAGCTTTAGTGCTTATATATGTGTTTGAATGAGTCTGAGTGTGTGTGTCTGTGTGTGAGTATATGTGGGTTTGGGTTAGGGTATGTATTAAGTAAGGGTAGCCTTAATGTATGTAAGAGTGTATTTGGGATAGGGCAATGGTTAAGGTAATGGTTAGGTAAGGGGGATAGATCTGTTGTTTTTGGGGTGTGTGTGTGTGTGTGTGTGTGTGTGTGTGTGTGTGTGTGTGTGTGTGTGTGTGTGTGTGTGTGTGTGTGCGTGTGCGTGTCTGACCTTGTCTTATTTTGTGGTAGTGTTATGGAAAGGGATTTTATAAGGGGAGGTGTAGGTAAGGTGTAGAGTTAGGGATGAGGACATTTGCATGATTTGGGTTAGAATGCATTAATAAAGTGGTGTAGAGGTACAAAGCTTAACTTTAACCCTGTACTTTAACTTAAAAAAACTTTCCATAACACTTCCGCTATTGGGACAAATGTGGGTTTTGTGTTATGGAGGGGTTTAAGTGTAAAGATTGCAAAATGAAAGTGGTTTCCTTTTTAGGTGTTTTGCAGATTTGGTGTTTAGGGTTTTTGATAATAAAAATGTTCAAGCTTTTTTTGGTGGTAATTGTATTTGGTATTAGGTATGTTTGGTCATTTATACTACACACACACACATACACACACACACACACACACACACACACACACACACACACACACACACACACACAGTTATATACACATACATACATACAGACTTTCTGCAAATACTGTAAAGGGGGCAGTTTATAAGATTCCCAATTCACATTATGTATGTTTTACAGTGTGAGTGGAAACTAGAAATCCTGTCGAAAAACAGTGGGGACACAGGGAAGGCTTGCAGACACTGCATAGAAGCCAAACTGGAAAATTTAGAGCTGTGAAGCATGATAGTTGACCACAATGCCTATACATCAGTTTTACAATATTTTGGGATCATTACAGTGTGATATATCATTGAATGAGTTCAATCAATCCAATCTAAATAAAGTTCTATTTTATTTTATTTTTTTTTTTTTGGTTTCCTTTGGCTTTTAGTCACTATGTTCTGTCTTTGGTGGATCATCTGTTTCCCTAATACATGCATCATTTGGTTTACTACAGTTTGATTTTTTTTTCTTTTGTTTAGATTATTTTTTTTTGGGGGGGGGCTGTGTATTAGTTCCTCCTTCAACTATACATGGCAAGAGGCTCAACCCACTCCATTCACCCTGGCTGTGCTCGGGCTCCCTCCACTCCCATACCCTGCCATCATTTCCCACCCCCACTACCTGTAGATTTCTTTCAAACATAACCCCACTCATCTCTCCAATCCACCAATTAAGCATTACCACTCCCACCAGACACACCTTGCTTTCTTACTCCCCACCCACCATTTATACCATGTCCACTCCCCCATACTGTCTCCTACTTGTAATAACCATTCTTACCTCACTTAACTATCTCACTTATCTCACTCAACTACCTCACCTCAACCATACATCCCCTACACACTCCACCTATATCATACAACCTGCTTACATACCACCTTTCACCTCCATAACTCATGAACTCTACCCACTCTACCCAACTCTACTATTAAAACATACAATACTCCCCATCCCACATACTCACTACACACACCCAAACCTACACTCCACCAAATGTTTCCAATTCCTACACTCATACTACTTAGTCACACTAAACCACCTCACACACATATCCTCCTTCAGATTACTCTATCACTATCTGGTGACATTCACCCTTACCCAGGACGCACACCCCCAGCTCCTACCCCCAGCACCCCCCCCCACACACACACACACACACACATACCTGAATCTATACGTCTTGCCACTTTCAATGCCCAAAGCCTAAGAAATAAAATCCCTAACCTCCATGCCTGGCTTCACCATAACCATTCCAACATAACCACCATCTCAGAGACCTGGCTTAAATCCTCCATAAAAGGCAACAAAATCCTCCCACCTGGCTACCAAATCATTCCTACTGATAGACTTAATAAAAAAGGTGGAGGTGTAGTTATAATCTTCTCTTCCTCCTATATCATAACTCCTTACACCAATCCTATACCTAACTTTAGCTGAAATTACTACTGCTCTACTAAAATTAAACAATCACAAATCCATATGCATAGCTGCCCTGTATATAACCCCTGGTAACAACATCCCAAATTCTAGAAGATATCTTTTCCTGGTTTTCCTCCAACATAAAAAAAATGAAACCTACATCCTAGGTGACACTAACATAAACTGGGCCTCAATAAATTCACAAATCCCTTCTCAATCAGTCAATCTCTTTAATTTTAGCAAGCTTATAAACTCCCCTAGTAGGCTAAACAAAGATGGATCCTCTGGCACCATCATTGACTGGATCCTTACATCCCATCCCAACCATATCTCAAACTCAGGAATCCTTCCAGACTACCTCAGTGACTACCTTCCAGCTTTTGCTGACCATCACGCATGCCCTCTCCAGCAACAACACCATTACATACACACACACAATCTCTCCCATTTCAATCCTCAGACTTTTTCCAAATGTCTAAAACTTACTGACTGGTCCCCCATAAAAATCCTGCCCCTCAACAGTGCCACTTCCTACTTCAATGACACATTCATAAACACTCTCAACAACCATGCCCCTATAAGAACCAAATGAATCAAAGCTAATGCCTCCCCCTGACTACCCAAAGAAATCAAACTTACCATGCTACAAAGAGATAAAACCTGGAAACTATATTAAAAAAAAAAACAAAATTCTCAACTACCTACTAGCATTCAAACAACTTTGTAACTCTATAAAAAAAGTATAACCAGAGATCGTAAACTATATTACATCAAACTTCAAACCACCCACTCAAACAAATCAAAAAAGTTTTGGGCCACAATCTCCTCCTTCCTTCACCCTGGTAACAAAGAGAACCCCTGTCCAAACCCAAACCTTACTGACCTGGCCACTGCCACCCAATTTAACTCCTTCTTCATAGACTGCATAGCCAAACTGTTCTATCCCCCAACATAAATTACCCCAGCCCCTCAACCCCACCAACCACTTACACCCCCCCTTTCAACCTTGAACCTATCTCCACATCTACTATAAAAAACTGCTACTCCAACTAAAACCCAGCCAGAACGCACCTAACAATCTGCCAACAACCTTCCTAAAATTAGCTGCTGACAGTATAGCCCTTCCCATTTCTATTTTAATTAACAGATCCATTCAAGAAGCATATGTCCCATCCATCTGGCACCTTGCATACATCATTCCACTACACAAAGGTGGCAAAAACACAGACACCTCCAATTTCATACTATAGCCATCCTTTCACCTCTACCAAAAATCCTCAAAAAATGTATCCATATTCAACTCGTGTCATATCTTACTCAGAACAACCTTCTTACCCCTACTCAACATGGCTTCTGCCTGGCCTGGCCACAGTACCATGACTGCCCTCCTATCCTTTCTCAAAACTGTAAATCAAGCCCATGACTCTGGTAAACCTGTATCTTCTTTGTTCCTTGACCTATCCAAAGCTTTTGACACCATCTCCCACCACCTACTCTTAACTCAACTCTCTTCTCTCAACCTCTCCACCTTAGCCTGGTTCTCAAGCTAACTCTCTGAACGTCAACAAGCCATCCAATGGAAATTCTCAACTTCCTCCTTTCTGCACACCCCCACCAGGGTCCCACAAGGTTCAGTTCTAGGACCACTACTCTTCAATATATTTATTAACTTTCACCTTGCCATCCCTGACTCATCAATAATCCAGTATGCAGATGACTCAACAATCATTTGCTCTGCTTACACCCCCGTCTAACCTACTTCTAAAAACTCAGTCAGCCTTCTCTAAAACTGAATCCTGGATGAATAATAATCACCTTGCCCTTAATGCTAATAAAACTAAACTAATCATCTTTTCTTCCTTGAGAAATTCCCCAATAGGCATAAACTGTTTCTCAATACTCAATAACAATAATATCCCAATCAAAATCATTTCTAATACCAAACTCCATGCTGTCATCATTGATGAACATCTAAAATTTGACACCCATATTCAATCGACTATTAAAAAAAAAAACTAGGACTTCTATACAGACACAATCGCTACCTCCCCCCCCCCTCCACCAGAAAAACACTAGCTTTCTCCTACCGGCTCCCCTCTCATATGTATGGTGCCCCACAAACTCGAATCGTACTACAATAAAATACACAAGTTTGCTACCAACTCGAAAACCTCCTCCCACCATTGTCACTCTCGTCATACTTTATAGTGGCTCCAGCTTCCCAATTATCTGACCTTGCTTAGACTCACTAACACCCACAAACTCATCTACAAATCTACTAGCTGGCCCTCTCTCTCTACTGCACTAAGCCCCTACATCCCTAATCGCTCACTCAGATCAGAAAGCCAAAACCTCCTACAAATCTGCAAATCCTCTCAACCCCCTGACCTCTTCTTACTCTCCTGCTCCATTTCTAAACTATGGAACACTCTCTCTCTCACTCTTCACAATACCTCTAACCACAACAAATTTAAATCCCTCTTATTCTCATATCTTACTACTAAATGGATATGCCCATCCCACTCCCCAACTTAGAAATTCCCCCTCTAGCCAATAACCTCTCCACCATCTGCTCCAACAACTGCTACAATCGCCACATTATGCCCCAGTGGGATAGTCTCAAAAAATACATTTCACATGTATTCTTAATTGTCTTTATCAAAAAATGTTTAACACGTTTATTTTATTTTTATTGTACTGTATTCTGTTATCTCTTTGTAATTTTATTATATGTTTTACCACATCCATTTTTGTATTACATGCAGTACTTTCTCTGACAAAATTGATTGTATATCTTGTTTCTCTGTAACTGTTCATTGGAGCTTTTCTCCCCGGGCCTGCACTGAAAATGGGCTCTTCGTGGCCCAGTGGACATCCCCAGTTATCCAACTGAAATGAAATAAAAAATAAAATATAAAAAAAAAAATATTTTATTGGTTGTTGTTCAATATTGTTCTTCCTACTTCTGAATCAATTTTATAGTAAGGACTTGTATGACATGTATAACTGATATTTACAATTATAAATATAACTGCTCAAAATTAACTACATGTGTTTTAGACTGATTGCATTTTAAAACAGATGTGACATGTAATTTGCATATTGTATTTTGGTATGGGAATGTCTGTGTGTCATTTTGTATTGTTGATGGTAATACCTGTCTGACAAGATTATGTTTTCACATGCATTGTTCATTTGCAGGAATACAGCATCAGTCACTGTGGCTGACACAGTCCTGTGATATGACACATTACTTGATACAAACATACATACATACACAATACAAATATTTTAGGCATGTGCAACAATACCCTTCTGGCCTGCCAATATACCAAAACAGTTGTTACCATAATAAGTGTCCAGGCTGTTCTTAAAAACATCTAAACTAGTACTTACTTTAATGTAATCTTATAGGATCTATATACAGCTTACATAAGGATGAATTAGCATTACATTTGTGACTATTTGTTATATTTACAGGATAACATATTTGCTGGGAAAAGTATCGTAATACAGTGGGCAGCTCTATCCATTTGCCTTTTTGATTCCCTCTGGATGATGAAGCATCATGGCTGTAATCCACTTTGTCATTTGCAGCATGAATAAATTTATGGTTTCATTTTTCATAAACAAAAACTTTCTCTAATTTATGCTTATAGTTCAAATTAGTAGCATGCTGGTATCCCAGCCAAAGTTTATCTGATATTTGCCCTGAGTCCCAACATTTATAACTAAGTACAGTATGTTTCCTTTTTATTAAAAAAAGCAATCCAGACTTGACAAAATTATGAAATAAAATGTTTATCTAAATATTTTCTGATGTAAACATGAAGCATTTAATGTTCTAAGTGCAAAAGAAAGTGGATATTGCATGGTCCCTTGAGACACAGCAGTCTTTTACCAGTTTGGAGTAGGTAAAAATGACCAAAAAGTAAAGTTCTGGAAAAAAACAAGCTCTAAGTTAATACAACTGGAATGACAAATGTAGTACTTTCTCCAAATATGGCTGTATCAGAACTCATTTTCTAAGTTCTTAATTAAAAGGCACAACCTGATATATATATATATATATATATATATATATATATATATATATATATATATATATATATATATATAAATATATATATATATAGAGAGAGAGAGAGAGCATGGATAGGTTTGGCACCTACAAAAAGATTTTTTTTTTACTTTGTTGTGAAAATTGTTGTTTTGAATATAAATCCAAACATCCAAACACACACATGCATACGTATACACATACATGCAGACACACACACACACACACACACACACACACACACACACACACACACACACACACACACATATATATATATATCCATAAATTCACCATATATCCTATATTTAAAAAAGAAAGGGATAGGCTTTGGCCTATAAATAAGGCAGAAAGTAACATAAGAGCATTACAGATTAAAAATAAAGCTTCACACTTTGCTGAACTGATTGTAACATATCAAAATCAAGTAAAGGTAAAGCCTAAAGCATTGGCTAAAATGATACTTGAGATGCACTATGACAAAAGATGATCAGATTTGTACACAGGCATCTGAAAACCTCATTAATGTCAACAACACATTTCAAGAAAATGACAGAAAAAATGCATAATATAAATATCATTCTATTTTAACACATTTTAATAGAATAACAGAAAATGCATAATGTAATAAATATCCTTCCATTTTAGATCATTTTAACAGAATGACAAAAAAGTTTCATAATATAAAAGATATTTTTCTGCTTTAGTCCATTTGTGCTGGGAGAAGAGCATGCACCTATAATGCTAGCGTACATGGGATCTGGGAGGGCATGCTGGGAAGGGGGTATTGGTCTGAGTAGCTGATGGCTAGTCTGCCTACCTAGTTTTGAGTCAAGTCATCATATATATTTAGCAAGAATACTCAAAAATGAGATGTTCACAGAATCTTTTGTTGCTAATATTTCTGTTATAGCAATCACAGGGCAAACAAAAAGTATTGTTTTCCCAGTCATTTATGATGTCACAGATAATGATCCTTGATGGTCTTACAAACATGAGTACTGAGTTTTTGTTTTCTAAAGAGCCTAACATATGAATTTCAGTAGTACTGCATACCACTTCTGACTTAAATGGAAAAATGTTTCCATATCTGTGATATATTGGGATAAAACCTTGACTATGACCCAGGCAACACAGGTTTTAGTAGCAGTTCGGGTGCTGGAAAAAGTCGGTGGGGAGTTGCAAATGAATAGCTAACGCTGACTCACTTATTCTGGGAGGAGGGAGAAGTGCTTCCAGTTCAGCCATTGCTCTTTCTGCTCCATGTGATCCAGATGGAAGTGGTGGCTGGCACTAAAGGCCATTGTGGGGGTGATGTGAGCTTGGTATCCCAAGCCAGTGATGGCAGCTATCAGGGGAAAGTGTGGGTGTGGCAGCATGCTTGAATGCATCAAAGTGGGGGGGGTGGATCTGCATGAATGTGATGCCAAATCATCTACCTATGGGGTATGTTTTAAATAAAGGTAACTCCTCCATAGCCTCAACCAGAATAATGTGAGTCTGGTAATTATTGCAGAGGACTAAAAAGCTCTGCACTACTAATCAGCTATTTCATATGCCCAGGGTACAGAGTTTGATTCCTTCCACCTTGATTTGCCTATGTTTGACTTTGAGGAAGCCACTTAACCATGAAGAGATCTCATCTCACCCCTGAAAGGGACATTTGTGTCCAGTGGGCATACATGGCCAACAAAAAGATAAAATTAAATATACATTTATATATATGGTTGCTGACTGGATGAGATGTTTGTTAGTTTGTGACAGAGAGACATTGATGATTTCTTGCCTCAGTGTCTGTGAGTGTGGAGGGGCTGGTAAGCCAGATTTAACCCAGATTTACCTGTGCATTGAGATAGTAATACCCTTCCTGCATTTGGGGCATACAAGTTCTGCTGTCATAAGGACACAGAAGTGAGATGTAAGCCACACTAACCCGGTTGTGGAATGAGGGTGCCTCTTACACAGAGTGCATACAGAAGCTGGCATATTCAGAGACAAAAACTACCATCATGACTACCTGGATGGTGTTCCCTATGGATGGATCTCACCTTCGTATTGGGAATACCTGGTTCATAGGGGAATGCATGGGCTCAAGTATCATTGGGAAGGCTTGATAGTCAGCAGATATAGGGGCAACAAAAACCTAGAAAAATGGAAAAGTGTGTTTTCTGTCTTTATGTAACTTATTAAAATGGTTTCATAGCAAGCAATGCACACAAATGAAATGTAGCCATTTATCTTATCTTTGCAATAATTGCATTTTATTCACTGGGTAGATAAATCTGAGCTTGTGTTCCTTTTTCTGCACAAGAGATCCCGGGTGACATTTATATAGACTAGGAGAAATCTCTCCAAACAATACATTCTGGCATGGTCAAAAAACAAATTTCTGTGGTTGAGAAATTGCCTTATACTGATTGAAAACAAAATGTTGGCAGTCACTCTTGGCATGTTCACTTAATGCACATTTTTACTTTCAGTCCAGAATCGTATTAACATGTCTGTTTTAAATTAATATCAGTGTTCTCTTTTTGAACATTTGACATAATTAAATGTTTTGTCTTAAAAATGTTATCAGTTTCTTTGTGGGCTGTTTGACTAATTTATGATAAATTGTGAGCATTCTTTTCTTTTAGATTGTATGCTGTCAGAAAGTTCTATAAAACAATTAATCATCTATAAAAGGGGGCTGCTCATGATTCTTTAAACAATGCCTGCATGAACTGTACTTGAATTCATTACCTTAAATGACATCATTTTAAGTAAATTACAAAAATCACAGTTACATATTTTTTTTTTGCTTTTATCACTAGAATTATTTGGAATTTATTGCTGCAACGGTTATCTTACTGCTTCTGAAAGACATGTTTCATACACTTTGACTAAGAAATCATATTATGCAAATGTACTATATAAAGACTGCTCTTCAACAAATGTTTTATGAATGTCTCTAATGTAAGTTTCATTCCATAAATCAGTGGTATGCAACTACAATTTAGCTATGGAATACTAATACATTTAACAGATGAGCAATTTATTTTAAGAGACTCTTGCCTGTCTTTTGAAGACGTGTACTATACCAAATAAATAAATAAAATGTATAATTATAGACTACCTTCAATTAAACACAATTTTGTTACTATTAATGTTCTAAAAAAATCTATGTTTGCACTATATATCTCTGAATATATTGAATTGATATTCAGATTATCAGTGGCATCATTCAAACATTTTGTTGCATATTTTTTATTTGTTTGTTTGTTTATATTAAAATACACACACTTTATAACATGTGGTACTTTAAATCACAGGAAAAAGGCTGGGAAGTAGCCTGCATTGTGATCCTCAATGAAACACAAGGTCAGAAAGCTGATTGCTGCTTAACTGGCTTTCTATAGCAGCCCAAAGTTGTTCTCAAGTCCATAGTACCATTATGTAGATTACTGGCATTAACTGCAATGGAATTAAGCAGTTTTTCTTTTATAATTTTTTTTGTATATACTTTGACCTTGAAAGAGAGCTGTAAATAGATATATTGAAAGTGGGAGGGCAGTGTGAATGCAGTTGATTTATTTACTTTTAATTATTATGTCAGTGAAGCAATATATGCAGCTGACTGGAACAAGTTAATTTTATTACTTTGATCATACAGGTTTGTACTTTTACCTGGCTTGTTTGGACTAGTGCATGTATGTTTAATTGCAACAAATTGAAACACATTAGAGTCGTCATTAAATATTTGGTGGTGTAGTGCTCTTTTAAATTCTTGTTGTTATCTAACCAAATTTTTTAAATGTAAAATACACATTATAGAACTCATTTCATTTATACCTGGAAACTGACAGGCATTAACCCTCAATTGCCAGAGGAGTTCACATCTTTCTAATCTTAATGACTCAGGTCCTCCTCTCCCATCATTTCTCAATTGTTGTAAAACCCTGAACTTAAACTGATGTCCTGTATGTTCACTAATATGTCTGGCTAGTGCGTTTTCATGTTTGCTCTTACCTATACAGTATATGTGTTCATACATCCTCTCACACAGCTTTCTATCGGTCTTACCGATATAGAAAGCTGGACATACTACACACTTAGCCAGATAGACAACCTGTTTACTTAAACAATCATATCTACCAGTCGTTTTAAATTTCTTGTTGCTTATTTCAAACCTAGAACCCGTGTCTATGTATTTACAAAGGCGGCACATATTACATTTATACTTGCCGTCTCTGTTGCTCGATGGTCTCATATTATAATATAATGTAATATGAGCAGCAGTTAGCATTGTTGCCTCACAGTAAGAGGTTTTCTAATTCGATTCTTGGCTAGGGTGCCTTCTGTGCAGAACCTGCATGTCCTGTCTGGTTCATGTGGGTTTCCTTCGGGTAGTCCAGTTTCCTCCCGCATTCCCAAGACATGTTGCAGGTGGATTGGACATTCTAAATTGGCCCCAGGTGTGAGTATGTGCATTTGTGTGGGCCTTCTGAGGAAGTTTGGGTGCCAGGCTGGTAACTCAACACCGTAAAACTCTACTGCCACTCATTCTGTGGACCAGTTATCCGCTGTGGTGACTCCTAACAGAAGTAGCTGAAAGGAGAAGAAGAAGTCAAAGGAAGTGATGCAGTGGTTAGTGTTGCCTCATAGCAAGAGGTTTTCTGGTTCAGTTCTTGGCTGGGGTGCCTTCTGTGTGGAGTCTGCATGTCCTTCCTGCATTTGGGTGGGCTTCCTCCTAGTGCTGCAGTTTCCTACCACATTCCAAAGACGTGCATCTGGAGTATTTCTCCCCAAGCCTCCACTGAAAATGGGCTCTGTCCCAGTTAGAATTTCCCATAAACAAATGTTAAATCATAGGATCATAGAATCACATGAAAAAACACTTAATGGAAACAAATATCAAGAAGCAAATGAGTCTACAACCACAAAACCACTGGATGATACTTTGGAGGTGCAGTATGAGTAAAACCAAAAATGAAAGAATGGAAGTTATACATGTAATACTGAAGAGGTAATATATGCACTAAAATGCACTTGTGGTTTATTTTATATTGGAGAGACAGGTCAGTCTTTTAAAATACATTTCCAAGAATGTATTAGAGACATTAAAAATAAAAAATTAGATAGCCCTTTGGGGGGACATTTTATAAATTTTTATGATGCTAAGCCAGATTGTTTAAGGGGATGTGTGCTGGTAAAACTTAATCTATTTGTAGGTGAATGTGTTGATATTAAGACTAAATAATTACAAAAGGAAACTATTCATTTTAAAATATAATATTTTGAAACCAGTTGGTCTTAATAAAGAGTGTAATTGGAAACATGTTATTTAATTGGATAATCATTTAATTGGGGCAAATTTAGTATTTAAATTGATGTGTGTTATATGTTCTTCACTCTTGGAAGGCTTTTGGCCGAGGGGCTAAGTCTTTTAATAAGTGTATGTTCATAGTACGTGGACCAGTTGCTAATTTATTTTAATTTATTTTCTTTGGTGTTTTTTTTTTTAAACCAAAAAATGGACTTCTTCTCCACACTGAACAGACAGTTATATATTGATAATCCAGGATAAAATCACACAAAACACAAAAGAAATTATTACATTAAATGCTTAACTCGATCACCATATTTTTCATCTCTCTCAAACGGACTTCATCAGACAACCATTTTACCAAACCTTCCTCATTTTAAACCTTAAACTAATGATCAAAACAGAACCAATTAATCCCATTAGGTGAGTTAAACGATCCATATTATAAAAGCAAGGTGTGTAACTACACTGTCCAAACAATAATTAAAACCATATCTTTCTTCAATAAATAATTGTTTCAATAAATATTTATGAGAAAGTTGTATCAAATATGCAAAAAATGAGTACATAAAACCATTATGAATAAGGCAGATGAAATTTATTGAAACAAAATGTTCTTCAATTTTAATACTAAGGGCAGCTCTAAGGTTGTTTTGTTATTAGTTATTATATTTATTTTTTAGGTTAAGCTTATTTATAATTGTTGTGAAACTGTTTTTATTTTACAGACTAATTTTATTTGGGGGGTGGGAATGTAGTGTTTCCTAGAACATTATAGAACATGAATTTCTTAACAGCATAAGAAGGCCACTACAGGGTAGCATTTATTAATAATCAATATATATATTATAAATATCTGCCTGTCCAGAATGGAGAAGAGGTCCATTTTTGATTCTACTCATACTGCACCTCCAAAGCATCATCCAGTGGTTTTATAGGATCATAGGAAGTTACTAGGTTATTGCCCTGAGGTCATTTCAAGCCTAGCCATTTCATCCAAATACAATACCATAGAAACTCTAATACCCAGAGTGAATTTTAATGACTGCTTATGCCCAGGAGGGTTGTGGGTGCAATCCCTGGTATGAATGATTAAAATAAATAAACTAAATGTGAACTTATAATTAAATATTTATGGAGAAAACACACTCAGTGAAAAATACTTGTAAAGCATCAGGTACAAACTTGGAAGTGTGTGGGATATGAGGTAAGATGTGGATCCATTACTAGAATGGACATAACAGACCAACTGCCTGATTAGGCAACAATCCAGCAGTAACTGTGAATTATTATAATTTTAGAGCTGTTGAATTAAGTGGCCTGGTAGATACACATCAGAGGAAATGGGCTTCAACCTGTTTATTTATTTATTTTTATTTATTTTACATTTGTTGACCGGATTGTCTGACTGAGCTGAAGAGCCATTTTTCAGCGGAGGCCCGGGGAGAAAAGCTCCAACATATTATACAATTTTCATTATAAATTAGCATTAAACAGCAATGTTACAAGATTAGTACAAGGCATTAAGTAGCAATACAATGTTATACAGTGTCAATAATCAGTAGTATAGCAAAACTATTTCAAGATGCATAAAAATAAATATGTCATTAAGATAAGCATAGTTTTTGGCATAAGTGGTTAAAAAAACAGTTTAATCATGATGTAGTTGCATGAAGGCAAGACAATTACAATAGAATGTTTCTCTGAGGCAATTTGCTTAATAGATTTTAGAAGACAGTAAAAAGACTAGTCAAGGAAGATTAGAGAGAGCTAGTGAGAAGAGTGAGTTAAGGCCAGAAAGTAGATTAAGGTATGAGAAGTAGGGGGTGTTAAGGAGGGAGAGTGCAGTGGCAGGACCAGTGACTTTTAAAGTGCTCTTTGGTGGCTGTCTTGTTAAATTGTTGACCAACATTTTGCTGTTTAAAATGCCATCGATTGATACAAATTTTTCATTGCATTAATTTTTTTTTCCTGTACAGAGGTATCAAAATAAGAAAATAGCTTCAGCATACCTTCCTTCAGAATGATCCTGTTATATTTTTTATGCAGCTTATAAAAAAAATGTCTACATAAGATTTCTAAATGTACAAAAAAGAAAGGGTACCTCCTAATGCTAAAGTACAGCTATCATTAACAAGTAAAAACAAAATTCAAAATGAAACGCTGTACAACAATGGCCAATGAAGTAAAGTTCTCTTGGAGAATAGGTAGTGTGGTTAAATGATACAAAACTTAAAAGTGCAACATATATAGCAAGGACAAAGAAGAAATACAATTGTAATGTCAAAGCCACTTGTATAACCCCCAATGTGGTGTACATGGCTACCTGTAAACTATGCCCTGCATTCTATGTAGGAAAAACAATCAGATGTTTAAAAATCGCAGTTTGAGACATCAAAGAGACATTACCAATAAAGATCCACATGATGCTTTAGCAACGCATGCTGAAAGAAATGTTGGTCATTCTTTCACTTATAAAGTAATAGAGAATGTATATAGTGGAATAAGGAAAGGCGACATTGAAAATATTACTGAATGCAGGGAGAGTAAGTGGATTGTGAACCTCCGTGCTGATATTGAGCCAGGCTTGAATAACATCATTCCACTGAAACCTATACTAAAAGCTAGAAGACCAACTATCAGCTAACATGGAGGTGTGTCTGGCTTAATAATTCATGACTGGTCACACCCCTCAAAAGCAGAGGGTATAGGAAATGGAACACCCCCAGCTGAGAGGAAAGATGATTGGTGCGTTTAAACAGCTGATTGACAGTGTGGTGATTGAATGCTTGTCTCAACAGCAAAGGAAGCAAGCACTATAAAAAGGAACTTCCAGTCCCAATCTCTACGATCTGAAGAAGATACCAAAAGCACTTATCGTTTGGAATACATAGGGACTGTTTTATTCTACATCAAGATTTTTAACCTGACATGAAGATTTTAACTTTTCCTACAATAAAAGCATTTTAACTGCCATTAAAACTAGAAGCCTTCATTTGATTTGTTCGACTGGTTAAGCTGTTATCACAGTTCATTGCAGTCACATAGCAGCTACTACATCTTCAGTGTGGATACTTTGTATATCAGACCAAAAAGATTGGATACTTTGAAGCCATCATAAGACTGGATACTTTGGAGCCATCATTTCGTTATGGTATAACTGCATTCACAGCGTGAATATCTTGTAAGTGCATTTAATTTAAGTACTGGAAATGTATGCAAGTTTTTTGCTATATATGTTGCACTTTTAAGTTTTATATCATTTAACCACACTACCTATTCTCCAAGAGAACTTTACTTCATTGGCCATTGTTGTACAGCGTTTCATTTTGAATTAAGATTTCTAAATGTGGTTATAGTACTGCCCACAAATAAAAATACATTTTAATGAGAGATTTGAACTGTCGACTGATTAACTGGAGCACACATACCACAATGGTTGGGCATGGCCAACAACCCCTAGACTTAGTAAAGGACAACTCCCTTCAACTAATAGTTAGCTGTACCACTAGGGTTCAAAATCTTCTACAACTCATCCTAACTAACATTGTTGTTACCTGTACCACTCCTACAGTCTCTTTGTCTGTTACCAAATCGAATCACTCTTGTGTAACTTTCTCCTTTACGGTATCTAAGACCATTCAATAAACACTTCTGACTTCTTAGACATTAAGAAGTTAAACTTATTAAAACTATGAGGAAAGCTGTCAAAATTCAACCACAATATTTCAAATTCCTATGTAGCCTTTGCTTTTACTTACTCCTATGAATTTTAATCCCATCTGACAAAGGCCATAAGCCAAATAGTCTCAATCAGAACCAAGTATTTTGAGCAAAGTAAAAATAAACCACCATGGTGGATTGCCACCATACATAAGCTTTATAATAAAAGAAAAAAATAATTAAGCCCTAAAATATATGTGAGTTGTAGTTCCTGTGGTGTAGGGTATGGTTCCACATCCTTCTTTTTTCCTACTGTGTGACCTACAACAAGACACTTAACCAGTCATTGCTCTGGGTTTGCTCCTGAAAAAGGATTATGTGTCCAATGGGTGTACCTCATCAACAAATGGGAAGTAGATATTATTATTTATTAGTAGTAGTAGAAGTATTAACTTAAACATCAACATCTATACACTTGAAAGAGTTTATCAGAAACTGATCAGCAAAAATCTTAAATTTACCATTAAGAAGATAAAAGAGGAATGAAAATTAAAATCAGCATCCAAAGCCAAAGATAATCATAAAAGGTTTTTTAAATATATCAGGCAATTAACAAATAATATTCAGCAATTCTCTGAAATAATTTCTAAAAGGGTTACCTACTTCAACCCTTAAGATATTGCTAATATAAGTGCTTAGAAATCTAGTGCCAACGTCTCTCCTGATTAGTTAGTCATTTAAGTTCCAAAACTTCCCAAAACCCTTCTCACCAACATTATTATGGAGCATACCCTAACTGTACACTCTAGAACTAAAAAAAAAAAATCTGTGGGCCACAAAACTACCTGGTTGCTGCTTAAATAATGGTCACATACTATTCAGATTAAAGCATAGACACAGATGTGTTCCTGAGGTATAAAAATTAGGGTCTATATTAAAAGACCGAAGAGGTGTTTCAGCGAACACCTCTTGGTCGACATGTAATGAGCGAATGCACTAAAGTGCAAACACTCAAAACAGCAATTTCATTCCCTGGGAAAGAAATCGCTTGTCCATCCCTGTGTGTTCGCCCCTTTCCTCACTGCAATGCGATCTTGGAGTTGGTATATTTAGTTAGGGGGTTGTTATGTTTTAAAGTGAGTGTGTGTGTGTGTGTGTGTGTGTGTGTGTGTGTGTGTGTGTGTGTGTGTGTGTGTCTGTGTGTGTGTGTGCGTGCATGTGTGTGTGTGTGTGTGTGTGTGTGTGTGTGTGTGTGTGTGTGTGTGTGTGTGTGTGTGTGTGTGTGTGTGTGTGTGTGCGTGTGTGCGCATTTGTGCTAGTGGTTTCTTTCCCAGGGAAAGAAACTGCTGTTTTGAGCATTCGCTCATTACATGTCGACCAAGAGGTGTTCGCTGAAACACCTCTTCGGTCTTTTAATATAGACCCAGAAATTACAATTATTATTATTACCTACCTCAGATCCTAGGAACTAGTGAGCCATATCAAAATTAATTTAAAATGGGTGGTGAAAGCCAAACACACTCTGGCTAGGCTTATAAATGCCCTAGGGCAGATAGCCTAGTATGAACCTATGAACCTATGAACCTATTAGCCTATGAAGCTTAATTTGCAAAGCTTGTAACATATTATGTCTGATTTTATCATTTCAGTTATAACAAAAAAGTATATACAAATTGTTATATTTGCTGTAGACCTGCAACAATATAGTGGTTGATACAGCATACCTGGATCTTGCCAAGGTTTTTGACACTATTCCATGTGCTGAATTGTAAACAAACAAGAAGTCCTAACTGTAGACCGTTATGTTGTAAGACAGACAGCAAACTGGATAACAGATATAACACACTTAGATAAAATATTATGTGACACTTCAGACAGCAAAAAGTTGACTAGTGGCATTCATCAGGGCTGAATACTGGGACCCCATTCTTTTTGTCATCTACTTCTTAGATCACCAACCTACTAACCTAGACCTGTGACAAACAAAAGTTGCTGATGTGTGCAAGGTGGATTTTTGTTATTCACTCAACATCTGATTGTATATAACTAGTACAAGAGTTAAACTGTACAAATAAATGGTGTGTTACAAATGGGGTTAAATGAAATGTAAAGAAGAGCAGCAATGCCAACCTTCATATGCTGCACCTTACAATATAGACAGCACCCCACTCCACACTGATACAATCATTAGGGAACTTGGGACTTTCATAAATAAGTCCCTTATCCCTTGACCACCTCATGCTAGCAGTAGTCAGGAAATCCGTACATATTACCCAAATAATAACTAAAGGTAGCTCATTGATATCAAAACATATAATGCCATTTTAACATGCATCTGTTCAAACATATCATACTGCTGGAAAGACCCAAGAGGTTCGTAATGAAAATGCTCCACGGACTAAAGACTCACGGCTACCACACAGTCTTGAAGCTCTGTACCTATACTCAGGTGCTTAATAGAATCCTGTGCATTCATTTATATCTATCATTCTGTACTGTTAAGAGCCCAGCCTTCATTCATCTTCTATGCCACCACAAAATAACTGACTGCACAAATACTCAAACAAAAAAAATGGACATCCATCAACAAATAAACAATGTATTCTGGGATGACTGATTTGTTACTCAGCCTGTCCCACATTTTTTGAATACTACTCTGCTACATATAAAAGAAAGTGATACTCCTGCTTCCTTTAAGGAAAGCCTTGACAATTGTATCTATGCTTGTAAATTCATCCTTTACCTGACTTGTTTGCTCTCCTTGAAGTAAAAAATGCCCTATTAGGGACTATGTCTTGGCAAGATGATTATAATCCATTAACTGCATCTTACTTGAAAGTTCCATGAAATATGTAAAAGTAAAAATATTGTAATTTTTTTCATATTCAGAAAAAATGTTGCTCAAAGTAAGATACTGTGCTGAATTCGCAATCATTCATCGTATATTTGTTATTTGCTACAACCTTTTCTCCTGAGAATAAATTGTTATAGAACCCAGGAGATATCCAAATGCAAGATAAATAGTTTCTAAATTTGGCTCAATCAGTGAATTTTGTATTTATGCACCAGGTCAATATGTACTGAACTTTGATTAAAGAATAAAAAGAAATTCAAATAAATACTCAAAAATAAAATAAAATAAAAATTGCACAAACACCAAAACAACGGGTTATGGTAATACACTATACACTTATTAACTTGTAAAAACTCTTAGTGCTAGGCTGCTATAACTTGAGAAGAATTAGAGCCCATGGCTAACATGGTTTACAATTCTAAACCCTTTTCCATAAATCTGTTTAAGAACTTAACAGTCAGTGAGTCTTGTTGAACATCTTCTTATGTTGATGAGTCTGACTTTCAAATTATTGAATTCACTTAACATAAGGACATGTCTGTATTCATTATCAGGATAAAATCATCCAAAGATAAATACATTATTTAACAAAGAGTAGCAAACTTTGCTGTTGAACTGGTATACTTTGTCACAGACCAGTATTTCCTGATGATGATATATATATATATATATATATATATATATATATATATATATATATATATATATATATATATATCTATATATATATATATATATCTATATGGATTCACTTCAGAATCTCAAAATTCCAAAACATCGAATTTCATATGATCGGGACCATATGACCGATATTTCAGAATATTGAAATGCCAAAACAAATCCAAAAAAAACCCCAATTTAAATGTTTCTGCATGGGGGCAAGCCCCGTGCACCCCCCACACCCCTGCTACTTAAATATTCTAACAGCGAGATCACACTACAGTGAGGAAAAGGGAAATCTCCCATTCCGCGCTGTATGCAGATCTCCATTCACAATGTCAGGATTCCGAAAGTTTGATCATATGGTCTCGGTCATATGAAATTCGATCTTTCAGGATTTCAGCATTGTGAATTGTTTCCATATATATATCTATATATATATATATATATATATATATATATATATATATATATATATATATATATATATATATATATATATATATATATATATATATATATATATATAGACTTGCTTAAGCAGATTAGCAAAGGAAGATGGTAGTGTAAATTGAGAAATAAAAAGTGTAAAAGGAGAAATAGAAAGAACTGAGGAAAATATTATGAATAGTGTAGTACAATACTGAACAGAAATGTTTAGAGGAAAAAAAGGTAGTTAAAAACATGGAAAGTAAAAAGTTAGCAAAAAAGAGAATAAGGAGTTGGAAAAAAGAGATTTCTTTATATGATAAAGTATTAGAACAAGTAAATACAGATTTTGCTGCAGGACCAGATGGAATAGGCTATTAAATGTATAAAATGTAAGGGACTGGCAAAACATCTATATTTTTAAAGATTCTGAATGAATGGTTAAATTAAAGTTTTATGTGCAAACAATTATATAGTGGAATTATTAAATGCATATGAAAGAAGGAAGATAGTTAAAAAAACGGACACCAATAGTATGAAATAATAATGATTACAAGGTGTCTGTGAAAATAATACAAAAGAGATTTGAAACTAAAATGAAAAATATTATGGAAGACATTATGTATAGCACAAAGGGAAAGGTTGTCAAGAATTATTAATGATATTTAAAAAAAATTGTAGATGATACTGTGAATAGAAAACAACTGAAAGTCATGATAGGAGACCTTAATAAGGCATTTGAAACAATTGGACATGAAATTTTCTGGATAATAACAAATTAATATAATATAAGTGAGAAAGTCAGGAAATTATACAGCAGTAAAAATACTTGTATATGGCTGGTTAAGCCAAGAGGTACATATAAAGAGTGGTGTAAGACAGGGATGTCCAATGAGTTATATACTCTTTGCATTAGTTATGTATGTGATAGTATGTGAAATAAATTACAGAATAAAGGAGGCAGGGTATATAACACCTAAAGGGTTAAGAATTCCAGTCCTGTTAACATATGCAGATGACATTATAATAACTGCAAAAAAATTAATAAAAGAAGTAATAATATGTACAAACAAGTGTCTAGAGGTGATAGAGATGACTTTAAATAAAGAGAAAATTAAAGGTTTAAGTGATGTAGTAAAGATCAGAGTATATGTTTTTACAATGAATGAAACTTCTGTGCTATGTATAAAATCTGGGAATCAAGGTGTAAGTAGAATTCATCAGAGAAAAAACAATAGAAGAAATAAAACAAACATGTCTTTTCTGAAGTACATATAAATTATCATTCAGAAAAAAGGCTTATTGGATAAATTCAGTACTGATGGGGAAAATAGCACACTTAGCAAGTGTTTTTATGTTGCCAACAGTATTTGGAAATGAATTACTGTAGATATTGCTTTTGTTCTTTCATTTATGTGGGGCTCTAGATTAAACCCCTTAAAAATGAGTTTTGCATGTAAATGAATAAGGAGGTTTGGGGTTAATTAACCCAGTTGTATATAATGCTTCATTAAATTTCTTCAAAGTGCTAAACTGGATAAATGAAAAAGATGAGAGATTAGTAGTAAAATTGTATAACTATATGTATGAACAATTTTGGAGTATGGTAAAAAAGTTTAAAAGGGAAAATGAGTGTATAAATGATGTTATATTAGAAGAAAGAAAAGTATGGTATAAGAATGCAATGACGAAACATTACTATGTAAAACTAAAGGAAACTTACAAAGCCATGTAGCAATTGCCTCATGTATACTGACAACCTATTTCTTGTAGTCCACACAAATTCATGTGAGAGATGCATCTATATCAAAAACCTAGAATCCAGCCTCTCTCACTTACCAGTCAGTTCATCTGATACTAAGCAAGTTGTCAGCATGTACACCTCACCTCCTGCACTTACCAAACCAACAACACATAAGCCTACATATCTGGAGGTCCTTACCAGAAGCTTACCTAAACATTAGAGACCTCCCAAACACAAATACAAGCACAATTCACATAATACATCCTCTGCAGAACATAGTACACATAATACTACCAGTGTCTCACCAGTCAAGCCCCTAAGACATAACACAAAAACAAACATCTTCGTCATAAGTGATTCAATTATGAGACACACAGATGTCCTTCTCACCAGGCTGGATAAGGAAAAAGTCACGGTCATCTGTCTGTCAGGGGCTAGAATTTGCCACATTACACATGCACCCAAGTTTCTCAACAACAGACACTTTTATGACTCCATCATGGTCCATGTTGGTGTAAACTGCCATTGCCATTGATAGCCTAAGCAATAATAGAAAGAAATTGCTGTCTAAAAGTAGGAAGGAATGGTCTCAAAACTGAAAACACTCTCTCCTCAACTTAAGCAAGCAAATAAGACTCCTAGCAAAGTCCTCCAAAGCTAACTACAAATCTAGATTTGCCTCCCTAAGGATAACCAAAAGGTTATATTTTAGTTACATCACTAACCTCAAAGGTAAGGCCCAGACTTGTGCTAAACTCGTAGTTAATGGTGCTACATATACAGAACCTGCGGATATAGCAAACATGCTGGCTGACAGGTTCGGTGAAAACTTCACTCCCCTGTCAACACCACATACATCCCAAAGCATCCCTAACACCTGTCCCCCACCTAGTATTTCTGAGGAGCAGGTCTTAAACGCCCTCTCCAAGACCAAAAAGACAGCCTCTATGAGACCAGACAACATCCCAGCTATTGTTCTACATGGGTTAAAACAGGAATAATCATCACTATTGGCA
The DNA here is from genome assembly GCF_019279795.1 of Protopterus annectens. Classification (NCBI taxonomy): domain Eukaryota; kingdom Metazoa; phylum Chordata; order Ceratodontiformes; family Protopteridae; genus Protopterus; species Protopterus annectens. Next base: position 1,267,713,500 of record NC_056726.1, read on the forward strand.
TCACCATTGGCATGCTTTTCATTCACAGCCTAAGCACTGGCTTCATCCCAGTGGAATGGAAAACAGCTACCATTATCCCACTGCACAAAGGGGATGCATCCACGGACCTCGGGAAATACAGACCCATTAACCTGACCAGGTTTATCTGCAAGGCCATGGAATGAATCATCATGGACTTTATTAACAAAGATATAGGAAATCTCCAAATGCTTGACCCCCCCCACTCAGTTTGTCAAGGGAATATCATGCCTGTTAAACTTGGTGAACGTCTTTGAGACCATCACCAAAGCCCTAGAGGAGGGTCACTCTATGCATACAGCCTACCTAGACTTAGCAAAGGCGTTTGACCCAATCCCCCACTCAGTCATCATTGATAAACTGAACAAACATTGATAAACAAAACACAAGAAATGGTTTGGTTTATCTAATTTATGTTATTATTGTTTTATTGAACTAATTAATATGAGTATATAAGCATGTGATTTGGGTTTGTAATTTATCTTCCTTGAAGGCTTTGTGCTGAGACGTCAGAAGTGAATAAATTGGTTGGATTGTGCTGGCTGGTCGTTTTATTCATTATATATTTGTTTTTTGTGGTCTTGATACATGTTATTTATGGCCACTGATCCGAATTTGGATTTATCCAGAATATTTCGTAATGATGGGCTGGATTTGCAGCATAATATGGGGAACAATGTGCCTTTACCTTCTTCCTCAGGTTTGGCAGGTTCGTCTCGTGTAGAGGCTGCTATTGGATTGGGCTGTAATCCATCGGGCTTTTCCACAGTTTGGCATAGATGGGAGGTACAACATAATGATCGATTAACTGATACGTTTTCCATGGTAGGAAGGAGGTTTGCACCTACTATGGGTTCTGAGACTAAGGGAGTATGTGATTCTTTGGAAAAACTCTTATTTAAAGAGACTTCCGTATTTTTGAATATACAAAGTTTGTCCAAATATCTTGAATTAGGCATTACTCCTCGGGGTCTGAGAGCCTTTAAAGATCCCTCCACTCCATTTAACATGCAAGATGAAATAGATCGTAAATTTCATCAACGATGGGTCCTTGCAGCGCATAAGTGTTCTTTAGAGTGGGTATCTATATTAGTTGAACGTGACAGGATCAAGCAGGGTGAATTACGTAAAGATAGTAACTCTGCATGTCATAAGATTATCACTCAAATGAATTCTGAGTTTCTGGATAAAATTTTGAGTGATATTAATAATAAAAGTATTGGTTATGAAGAGGAAATTATGACCCGAAAGAAGAAAAAAGTGCTACGTGATATGCGGGGCTATGATGGTGGTAAACCTTTCCTCACTAAGACCAATCAGAGGAAATCATCCCGTCATGTGTTTTTTGAACAGGCGAATTTTCAAACAGAACAGCATTCATTTTCTTCTGCTGTATCTACAAACGGGTCAATAACATCTGGTGAGGATGGGCAAGGTGTTGGCAATAATGTAACCAATTTTCCTTCCTTGCCTAAACCGCAAAATCCGGAGGGTATGCAACGGACGTTTTGTGACTTTAATGGCCCAGGAGGATTTAAATCTAAGAAGCGATAATGGAAGGGACAATTCAATGGTAATGGACAACAATATAATAACCAATGTCCACAACAATTTCAGTATTCAAAGAAGGGGAAATGGTAACAATTTACCTTATATTGTTAATTTATCTAGACATACTTTAAGTAACACTGAAACAGCGGTTTTAGAAATGGGACTTAAGTTTATACCCACTGCTAATCCGCGTTTACATGCTGTTAAATGTGATATTTATAAATTTTCTCAGAAGTTGCAGTTAAAATGTTTCTTTTATAATCATGAGATGTTTTTAGCAGATGTTAATGATGTTAATGAAATTGATTCTAATTCAGGTAATGAGAGTTTTTATTCATGTTCATCTGATGATTTCATTAATGCCTATTATAAATTTGATACGAGTAAATTAAAATCTAATTATAAGTTTACACCTGTTTTCAATAATGATTTAGTTAAATCTTTTTATCAAATGCTTGATTTTTCAGTTGTTAGTGAAACAGAATTGTTTTTTAAAGATATGTCCACTGTTGATTATAATTTAACTAAATCTGAATGGGTTGCATTACAGAATTTAAGGGGAAATAATAATCTTATTTTTAAACCTGCTGATAAAGGCAATAGATTATTTATTTTAGATGTTTCTGAATATTTGAAAATGTGTTATGCTCATTTAAATGATGGTGATGTATATAAAAGAGTAGATATTTCTATATATACATCGGCTCAGGAACAATATGTTGATTTAGTCAATAGGGGTGTCAGATTAGGTTATTTTTTCAGTGAGGATGCAAAAAAGAAATTTAATACAGAACAAGCCGGTATGGCCTGTTTCTATTGTTTACCTAAGATTCATAAACGCTTAGAGCATCCCCCTGGATGCCCCATTGTTTCTGGTAAAGAATATTTTTTATATAATATGGGATGTCTATTGCATTATTTGTTGTTACCAAAGGTTCTTTCTTTGTCTTCTTATATAAAAGATGTGTTTGATTTTTTGGAAAAATTTAAAACCGTACAGTTAAATGACAATATGTATTTTATTACATTGGATGTTAACAGCCTTTATACCAATATTTCCCATGCCTTTGGTTTGGAGGCAGTGAGGTTCTTTTTGGGGGAATGCCCTGCTACTGAATTTATAATAGACATGTTACTCTTTTGTTTGCCCAATAATTTTTTTGAATTTAATAATGAATTGTTTAAACAGTTATGTGGGATTGCTATGGGGGCGGCTTTTGCCCCCTCATATGTTAACCTAAGTATGGGTCTCTTTGAAATAGAATGTATTTATAAAGCCAAGTTTTATAATGAACATGTTATATTCTATGCTCGTTTTATACCTGATCTTATTTATCTAATTTCAATTTATTGAGTCCTGCAAGTTGATAGGTTTGGACTTAAATTTGATGGTGTACAGAAAGGTAAACAGGTTTCATTTTTGGATGTTGATCTGGATATTTCTGACCTCGTTGGGGTACATACAAGAGTGCACAGGAAGTTTGAAGGTGACAACTATTATTTGAAGGCTACTAGTTGTCTTCCCTCCCCATACAATAGATGCTTTGCCATATGGTGAACTTATTTGAGTACATAGATTATGTAATGTGGATTCTGAATTAAAAGAAGAGATATATAAAGCTTGTAATATGTTTTATAGAAGGGGATATAGTGAATCGACTATATTGAAAGCAGTTTCTAAAATAAATGAAAGTGGTAATATGTACAAACCTTTTATATCTAGTGCCAAATCTGGAGGAACTGATTTGGACATTTATTTTATCACAACCTACAGTTCATTTAGTGAAAAGTTGATTAATATAGTGAAACATTATTGCCATTTTTTACAAAGTAAAAAAGAAGTATGTCCTTGGCTTCCTAAATATTTAAAAACCTCTTATAAGGTGGGTACGAGTTTAAAGAATATATTAGTGAGAGGTAAATTTATTATGCCTGTGGTAGATTTACCATCTAATATTTTATGTTTGGGTACTCAGGTTTGTGGTAAGTGTAAGGCGTGTAAATATGTGGTTAACAGCTTTCAATTTATAAATGGAATAAAATTTCAGGTAAAACAACAGTTTTAAATGTAATACTCAAGGGATTATTTATGCCCTAAAATGTTCATGCGAGAAGTATTATATTTGACAAACAAAAAGAGCTTTTAAAGTGTGATTGTTGGAACATGTGAGGGACATTATTAATGTTAAAGAGTCTAGCTCAGTGGCTTTGCATTTTCAGGCTGTACATCAAAGTAATCCGATGCATTTGCTGGGTACGGTGTTAGAAAAGTTAGATGTTTTTCCCCTTGATTCTTGTTTAAAGAATAAATTATTATATAAGGAAGCATTATATATTTTAACGTTTGACACTTTAAGCCCTAAGGGCATGAATTCTGAATTTAATTGGATGACTTTATTATAATGTATTGTTACTATAACTAAAGAAGATTTGTATTTAAGTGGTTTGAATTATCTAATTTATGTTATTATTGTTTTATTGAACTAATTAATATGAGTATATAAGCATGTGATTTGGGTTTGTAATTTATCTTCCTTGAAGGCTTTGTGCCGAGACATCAGAAGTGAATAAATTGGTTGGATTGTGATGGCTGGTCATTTTAATGATTGATAAACTCACCCAGCTGGGTATCAACCCATATATTGTCAGGTGGGTTGCAAACTGGCTCATTGATAGAACTCATACTGTGAAAATAGAGGACTCCACCTCCTCCAATAGACCCATAACTAGTGGTGTTCCACATGGATTAGTTCTGTGACCCCTACTGCTCAGAATCTACTTCTCCAAAGTGAAGGCTAAAACTAAAGGACTGTGGCTGACAAAATTTGCTGATCACCGCAAACTGGGAGTAATCATTGAAACTTCTAGCAATGCTAACATCCTGCAGGAAGGTCTTACACAGACTAATGGCTGGTGCCAAAGTCATGGTCTTAAACTTAATGCAAAAAATGCATTATCATCCAAGGGTGATGTTCCTGCAAACTACCACATCGATAGCAATACTCTAAGCAGACAGTCAGTGGTGAGAGACCTGGGCACACATGTCGACAGAAACCATAACTTCGATCACCAAGTCTCCACACTGGTAAAAAGAACATTTTATATTGCTCATATCATAGGTAATGGTATTGCCTCCAGAAAAAAAGAGGTTATAACCTCCCCCGTTCTCTTCCCTTATCAGGCCAATAACAGAGTATAATGCTCCCTTTGGTATGCTCCCATCCAAATACCTGCAGCAATTGGAGAGACCACTAAGGTTCCTTACAAAGAAAATTCAGGGTGTTCAAGATCTGTCTTATGAGAATGGACTGAATCATTGTCACTTTACTCTGTGCCATACAGACTGCTCAGAGGTGAACTATGCCTTGCATATAGTGCAATTTCTGACTCAGCTTTAATTGAAATGCTGCACATTCGCAAGTCAAATGACACATGGGTTACTCACTCAAAGTACCTTAACCTGGTATGTGACATTAACAGAACTTGCTGGAGAGGCAGATTTGTCTCACAGATGTTGCCCCACCTTTGGAACAACCTTCCAATTCATGTTAAACAATTACCCTCCTTGGCCATATTTAACTGTAATTTGGACAATTGGATGGGTAACTGGAAATTCAACCTGGGGCTTCCACCTGTGTCCCTCCTGGACAGAGGCAATAGCTGCTGATTTTAGTGTCTGCTTGAATCAGAGACCTTTGAGAACATGGATTGAACTTGGCTAGGCTTGTAAGGACCCTGGGGCCATTAGTCTAGTAACCTCCTATGATCCCATGATCTTATGAATAATTGGGGGGACAAAGGCCCAAAAATAGGGACATTTTGTAAATAGTGCTTTTATAAACTTAGGAAGTTGCTAGAATGACAGGTTTTGTATTAGCATGAATTTTCTCAAGGGTATCAAGCTTGAAATTAAAATGTCTGTCATTATATTCTGATTTGAATCCTCAATGATTTGCTAAAAAAGCACAACTTTATGAGAAACAGGCCTAAAATATGAGGCAAAAATCTGGGCATTTTGTGAAAATCTGGACAGTTGAGAGGTATGATGGGAAAATTTAACAGATAAAAAAATGAAAGCTATAATAATAAGAAACAGATGGTATAATAAGAAAGTAGAATGTCAAGCTTTTTGTGGAGATTGATAATAGATAAATTACCAGTAAAAGGAAATATGCCATGTTAAAAGAAAAATTATAGAATATGTTTACAGTGTCAGGAAGAAGAAACTGCTGAGCATGCGTTTTTGAAATGTAAAACAGTAAAAATGTTATGGGGAAAACTATATAAAGAAGATTTTTTCAAAGACATAAAATAAGTGTATAATATAAGCCCTTCACGAACCCCACCCAGTTTGGGTTCGTGAAGGGCCGATCTTGTCTCTTGAACTTGATTGACTTCTTCGAATTAGTCTCCAGAGCCATGGACAAGGGTAAGGTGGTCCACACAGCCTATCTAGACCTTGCCAAGGCCTTTGACACCATCCCCTACTCTGGAATCATAGATAAACTTACTAAGCTGGGCATTAATCCCTACGTCACCCAATGGGTTGCTAACTGGCTTACTGATAGAACCCACACTGTAAAAGTAGCTGACTCCAAATCCAGCTCCAGACAAGTGACAAGTTGAGTACCTCAGGGTTCAGTCCTGGGACCGCTCTTGTTTGGCATCTACTTCTCTGAAGTACAGGCCAACACTAAGGGACTCTGGATAACAAAGTTTGCAGATCACTGCAAACTGGGAGCCATTATTGAATCCCCAAATGATGTGGATACTCTACAAAAGGGCCTTACAGAAACAGATGCTTGGTGCCAGAGCCATAGGCTCAAGCTCAATGCCAAGAAATGTATAGTTATCCCCTTTGGGAAAAAACATGTATCCGTGAATTACCATATAGGTGGCAGTACACTAAACACCGAAAGTTTGATAAGAGACTTAGGGACACAGGTGGACAGTGGTCTCACCTTCGATAACCACATCGCCACAACAGTCAGGAAATCCTTCTATGTGGCACACCTCATCACTAAGGGCTTTTCATCCAGAAAAAGGAGGTCATTGTCCCACTGTACTCATCCCTCATTAGACCCATTATAGAATACAATGCCCCGTTTGGTATGTACCTCTCAAGGCATCTGCAACAACTGGAAAGGCCACAGAAATACCTCACTAAAAGAATCACAGGCCTAAAGCAGATGCCCTACACTGACCGCCTTAAAAAACTCCAGCTATACTCTGTCACATATCGTCTACTCAGAGGCGATCTTTGCTTAACATACAAGGCCATGTCAAACCCAGAGCTGTTGAACATGCTACACTTAAAGAAAGCCCAATCCCTCAGAGCCACACGCTCCAGGGATCTAAACCTTGTCATCACAATAAACAAAACATGCTGGAGGGATAGGTTCCTAACCCAGAGACTCCCCAGACTCTGGAATAGATTGCCCATACATGTCAAGCAGAGTGTCTCTTTGGTCCTCTTCAAAAAGAACCTTGACGATTGGATGGGAGAAAGGAAATTCACCCCGGGGATCACGTCAGTCGCCCTGCTAGACAGGGGTCCAGGGAAGTAAATAGTGTGGGAAGAAATAGCCAGTGAATTGTTATGGCTAGGCTTGTATAGGCCCTAGGGCTGATAGCCTAGTACCAACCTATGAACCTATGAACCTATAAGAATAGAAATAAAGAATATGTTAAAAGTAGAGCTATATAGTCATTTTATTTAATATGGGTAACAGAGAATGCAAGAATACATGAAATTATGTTTCATGGAAAATGGATTTCAGCAACAATGTTAAGTAAAATCAGATGGTGATTATGGAAAAAGGAGTGGGTCTAATAGGGATGAAAATTTAGAATGACTGTAAGGAAAATTATGAATATGTGTAAATATATTTGTATATTTATATATGTGTACATTTATAAATATTCGTAAATATGTAAATATGTTGTAAATAAGAATTATTTTTTACATAAATAAAGGACTTCTACTCTTTTTGAAAGGCCCCATGAGATCTTTCATATATGTGTGAGCTTCCACCAACTCAAATAAATGTGACCTCTGTTTAACGTCTCATCCAAAGGACAACACACTCAGCATGCAGCACAAACCTATACTGCTCTGCAGTAGCAGCAATCGATCTACCTGGTGTAAGAATAGAACCCACAGTTTTCCTCACCAAAAATGGAGTGTACTACCTGTTGCAGCATTCACACTTTACATAATATTTTGTCAGTCCCTTCACCATTGGTAGTGTTACCTCTGCTAAACTGCATCCAAATTTGAGAGTTCCCTTTTAACAAATCCATCTTCTTCCATGTGTATTAATGTCAGGTCAGTACTGTGTTTTAGAATGAATTAAGCCGTCATTCACTCGATAAGTATGTAGAGAATACATCCAGCGCTGACAAGCCTGTAACTGTTCAGTTCTGCTGCAGTACCTCCCTTTTGTATTGGAAAGCTCTAGCGTGGTGCCAGTCCTATGGGACAGGGGGACTTATAATAATTTCTTATGAAGAATATATGCGCATTTTAGTATGTTATCCCTTGTGATAAGAAAATGAAAGGAATATTTTTGGATCCCATGGAGCTAGGATTGTTGTTGTTCTTCTTCTTCTTGCCCTTGTTGGCATTAGTATTAGTATTATTATTTGTTTTTGTTTCTATGGCATGCCTAGCCATCTATTTTTGTTACTGTAGTAAACACCATTCCACATGTAATGTTGGAGAGCGATCACTCAGTGAAGGAGTCAGTAGTAGTTCACAATTTAGCTCGTGTCTAGCTTAGAGTTGCTAATAAAATATCATCTATGTTTGATTTCCTTAACTGTTGCCTGCAAACTGTGTAAATGAACAAGTCACTTAACCATACTGTCTACTCTTAGGTTACTCCTGAAAAAGGTTTTCCCATTGGTTTTACCTGATTAACAAATAAATAAATGACTACATTGTAACATGGTGGCTATGCCTGCTCCGCATGCAGAGGAGATTTACCCTAAAGCTGTGGTTTCCTTTAAGAGAAAGCAGGTTTGTGAGGGAATGTAAAGGATTCTCCCCAAATCTAAAGAGAGAGACGAAGTCTTACCGTAAGGTATAATTTTATTAAAATTGCATCTGTAAAAAATGCCAAGTGCCGCTAGAGAATGTCAGATTCTTGATGATGAGAAATAGGAGTTTCCAGGGACAGAAATGAACGTTGTTAAATGGAAGGTGCTTCTAAAAGCTGTGTTGGATGAATTGTTATCCTGTGTCTGAGAAGCTGTTCTCATGTGTGAGGAAAGTGAATTACCTGAATAATAAATACCGCTGAAAGCTACAGGGACTAAAATGAACTGTGCTTTCAGTAAGTGCTGAAATGTTCTTGGAAAAGTAATATTAGTATGTCAGAAAGTTGTAACCTGATGTCTGAAGAATTGCATGCAAGTCCTACCTACCCTGATGTACATTTCTCCTCAAGCTGAACAGAAGCATATTTTATTTTAGGCTTCTAAATAAATTTGAGTTTTAAATTGTATAAAGCTGGCCTTCAGACTGGTATTCTACTGTGAGCTAAACAAAGTTGTTACAAAACATACATACATAGCTATATGTATATACATATGTTCATGCATATATAAAATAAAAAAATATATTAAAATCATCAAATTTTATAAGCATCCTATAGTGGAATACGTAAATCTCTCAATGAAGTATCAGTCTCCTTTGCAAACCTCTTCTGACTGACACTGATTTGTGCAATCACTAGAGTACAACCAGTCTGCTTTTCATCAGACAAATTGCCATTTCAGCAGGGATTTTCCCAGGTGCAACCATAGAGCTGACCTATATTAGTTGTGTGTGTGTGTGTGTGTCGGGGGGGGGGGGGGGCATGTTCCTGCACTGGGGACACATGCTTTTTTTACTTCTTAATGTTTTCTGACTCAGGAATTTTCACTTTTGTGAAATGATCACAAATGATTCATACATTTGTCAGGCAGCCAACTAAACAATTATACTGCTCTCTGTGTTAGTGCAGTCATTTAGGTTTATGGGAAAGTTCTAGGCTAGCTGCCCTTGTAGACCAATTTTCCTGTCAAAGGTGAGAATTAAACCCTGTAATTTGTGTCTATGAAGTAGACACTTTAACCATTATGCCACCCCCCCTAGCAACGCACAATACTCTGTGTAGTCAACCTTTAGTGTAGTCTAGAAAGGAGGAACTATTTCACAAATTGTGAATACCATAGGTAGTTACCAGGTTTGCAGTTCAAGGCACCATTGAAAAGCCTACCCCAATTTCCCAGCTGCCACAAAAGCACTGTCTGCTTAAGTGACTTGCTCAAGGCAACACAGCAGAGAAATTAAGGTCAAGGGAACCAATCCCCGAGCCACAAAATGTTAAAATGTCATAGACCTAACCCTCTATGCTAAGTGCCAGACAAATAATAGCATCATGGTTTTGTTTAATGTGAACAATCTGAAACTATTTGCTATAAAAATACTTAGCATGTTATTATTTTTGAACCAGGATCAGTTTCTTCTAAGTTATTTTGATTTTAAAAATCCAGTAAAATCATTTTGTATTTGCTGTTGTCACTATAATTTTCTCAGTCAGTGTATGTAGGATGTATTTACTGTTGTCACTGCAATTTTCTCAGTCAGTGTTTGTAGGATGTATTTACTGTTGTCACTGTAATTTTCTTTGCCAATGTATTATTGTTTGAAGTCCCCTATTAGAATGCTATTGCTTTGTACTTTGAATTAGAGTAGGCTAATAAGAAAGTCAGTTATCGTTCTATACTGCTCAGTCAAAGGGCTCGAAAAATCTAATTACGCTGAATTCAGAATTACCTTGTGAAGCTATGATATATGAGTTTGAATTCAGAGACCTTTATGATTAGTCCCACAAACAGTTTTAAGATTCCACTTCGCAATAGAAAGAGGAGTAACCTGGTATTGAGTAAACATCCTTAAACTGTGTTTCATGTATGGTACAGATATGTGTATTCTCTTTGCTGATGGAAAAGCCTTTGAGGTTACGTTTTCATTAAAACATTTTGCATTTAGCAAGGCCTGCAGTATACATTTATGGTAAAAATGTCTTATCTCCTTAGTATAAAGAAATGTTTTAAGATTACCCACTGTCTTGTTTAATCTTTCTGGGTTTTGCAGGGCTACCTAATGTCAACATTGCTTTTGCTGAATAATTTTTGTTACATTTTTGGGGATGTAACTATCTAAACTATACACCACAAGGAATAGGTTCATAGGTTCATAGGTAAGTACTAGGCTATCTGCCCATGGGCATTTATAAGCCTAGCCGCAGAGTGATGGCTTTCGCCTCCCCATTAGATTAGTAACTTGGGCCTCTGTCAACAGGGTTCCTAAAGTGATCCCAGGGTAGAACTTACGATTACCCATCCACTCATCAAGATTTCTCTTGAAGAGGGTCAGAGAGGAGCTCTGTCGAATATGGATTGGGATTCTATTCCAGAGTGAGGGGAGTCGCTGAGACAGGAATCTATCCCTCCAGCATGTCCTGTTTATTGTTGTACATAGGTTCAAGTCGCTAGAACGAGTGGTTCTGAGGGATCTCGTTTTTTTGAGGTGAAGCATGTCCATTAGTTCAGGGTTTGACATGGCCCTATAGGTCAGGCATAGGTCACCTCTGAGCAGACGGTAAGTGACTGAGAAGAGCTGGAGCTTTTTTAGTCGTGCTTCATAGGGTAATTGTTTAACGCCCTTAATTCTCTTAGTGAGGTACTTCTGTGGTCTTTCTAGTTGTTACAGGTGTCTAGTGAGGTACATCCCAAATGGGGCATTGTACTCTATTATGGGCCTAATGAGTGAGGAGTAAATGGGCACAATCACTTCCTTGGATCTGGATGAGAAACCCTTTGTGATCAGGTGTGCCACATAGAAGGATTTCCTGACCGTTTTGGCTATGTGGTTATCAAAGGAGAGCATGCTTTCTACTTGGGTACCCAAGTCCCTAATTATGTCTTCTGTACTTAGTGGATTCCCATCTATGTGGTAGTTTGTAGGTACTTTGTTTTTCCCAGATGGGATTACTATGCATTTTTTGGCATTTAGCTTGAGGCCGTGACTTTGACACCAGGTGTTTGTCTCTGTGAGACCCTTTTGCAGGATGTCTGTGTCAGCTGGAGAGTCAATTATTGCACCCAATTTACAGTCATCTGCGAACTTGGTTAGCCACAGTCTATACTGCTTTGCCTGTACTTCGGAGAAATATATACCAAACAGGAGGGGTCCCAGGACTGAGCCCTGTGGGACTCCGCTTGTGACTGGTTTAGAGTCAGACATGGCGCCTGCCACTCTTACCTTGTGGGTTCTGTCTGAGAGCCATTTGGCAACCCATCTCATGACATAAGGGTTGATATTTAAGCTGGTGAGTTTGTCTATGATTCCTGAGTGTGGGATGGTATCAAACGCCTTAGCAAGGTCCAGATATGCTGTGTGGACCACCTTCCCTTCATCTATGGCCTTGGTGACTGTTTTGAAGAAGTCGACCAAGTTCAGGAGGCAAGATCTGCCTTTAACAAAGCCGAACTATGTGGGGTCCAGTGTCTGGAGGTTCCCAATGTCCCTGTTAATGATCTCCATGATAATGCGTTCCATGGCTTTTCAGACCAAGCTAGTCAAGCTTATAGGGTGATAGTTCCCAGGGTCAGTTGTGGCACCACCTTTGTGGAGTGGTACGACTGTTGCTGTACACCATTCTTTGGGTACATAGCCTGTAGAGAGGCTGAGTTTGAATAGTGATTTGAGATGGGGGGTTAGTTCATTTTGAAGCTCATGTAAGACACAACCTGGGATAGCATCTGGTCCCATTGATGCTGTGTTTTTGGCCTTTGCAAGGGCTGTCTTATCTTGTGTGTCTGAGATATCTGGAGCGCCACATTCTTCTGGGATGGGTGCTAGCCCCTTTGGTGGAGAGGGGGGGTGAAGTTTGCACTGAACTTGTCAGCTAGGATGTTGGCAATGTTGGTTGGTTCAGTGTATTTATGGCCATTATGCACTAGCTCGGAGCATATCTGAGAGTTTGCCCCTAGACTCTTGACTTAGTTAAAGAAGGCCTTGTGGTTATCCTTAGAGTCATTGGCTATTTTTCTTTCGAAGTTGGCCTTGGATGATTTAATGAGGGAGCGCAGTTTTTTACTGATGTTAATCAGAGATGCCTTCTTATTTTGGGATTTTGTTCTGTCTTGCAGGAGTGTCCTCCTTCTGTTGTAAAGTTTATTTATGGCAGGGGTCCACCAGACTGGCTTCCTCTTTTTTGAGGAGTTGGTCTTGGTTTTACTTGGGATGGCTCGGTCCATGCATTCTTGAAGGTGTTCATAGAATGCACTTGTAAAGGATTCTGCCGATGGGTCATCATTTTCCATTTGATTGGGAGCTTTGAAACTTCCCACCTCAGTCTTGAGGAGTGTGAAGGCTTTAGAGAAGTTTTTTACCTTGATTTCCTTGACTGGGGGGGGGGGGGGTCGGGATGTGGATGTCCAGTATGATTAGTTTGTGATCTGATCTTACCAATGATGAGTTTACCTCAGGTGTGGAACATAGGTTCCCCATGTTGGTGATGACCAGGTCCAGTATGTTGTTGCCTCTTGTGGGAGTGGTGACCAGCTGTTCAAGGGCGTATGAGTTTATAAACTCAAGGAAGCATTGGGCTAGGGCGTTTGAGCTTGAGTAGTTTTCCCAGTCAATGTTTGGATAGTTGAAGTCACCCAGTAGCATGGTGTTGGGTAGAATCTTCATACTTTCTAATGTTCTCAGGAATGCTGCTTGAGGGTCCTGAGACAAGGTGGGAGATCTGTAGCAAGCTATAAATTGAACAGTCAATTTACCCGCTGTCAATTGCACTTGGATGGTCTCAGATTCCACGTGCTGTGCTACTAACCTGGAGGTGTGGGTGTTCTTAATGAATATGAACACACTCCCTCCTTTTGTGTTCCAGTCCTGGTTTTGGGACCTAAAGGTACGGTAGGAGTTATAGCCTGGTAGTGCTGGGGTGCTCTCTGGAGCCTTGAACCAGGTTTCTGTCACTGCACATACGTCAATTTCTTCCATACTAAGGAGAGCCTTGAGTGCGTTCATTTTGAGGTTTAGACTTCTGGCGTTGAGCAGCATTACCCTCAGTTTTTATTTATTATTGTTGTTTATGGAGGCGGGTTTGTCTTTTGAGCTTTGCCTAAAAAAGGCAGTATTGGGGTGGCAAGAGCCTTGGCCAGTATTCGAAAGCCCAGGGGCGACAGATGCAAGCCGTCTCTGGCGAAGCAATGTGGCTTGTCAAGCATGTCGTTCAAGGCTGACAAGTACTGGATCCCCTTTGAATGACACCAGTAGTTTAACCAATTGTTGAAACTGATCATGTTTTCTTCGTATGCTGGCATCATTTTGGGTGAGAGCAGGATGCTACTCAGAGTCAGAGTCATACCAGCCTGGGCTACATGGTCAGAGACCTCCTCCATGTCTCTTTTCATGTAGTCCAGGGAGGTACATCTCAGGTCATTTACGCCAACATGTACAATGACAGAAGTCATATTTGTACTTGTTGTGGAGTGACCTGAGTGCATGTGTTATGTGGCGGATTTCTTCATATTCAATATCATTGTTTGAAAGGAGGTAGGTATAATTAATTCACTACAAAGCAGGCAATCTGAACACATATGATATGCCAATTTTATTTGTTTTCCAGGGCTGGACACTCATCTCCATTGACCTTTTTCAGAATCAGCCTGGGAAATGTGTCTGATTACATGACTTGCTCAGAGGGACACAGGTAGGGTAGATTGTAGGGATCAAACCTTGCACCACTGGACCACAGGAAACAGCTTATCAATACCTCCTTAATTCTCTAAGCCAACTGTCAGATAATTTTCTTGTTACAAGCATCATGTCCTTAACCATAAATGTAGGTTAAATTTTAGTTCTAAAGTCGGATAACATGAGCAGGAAATACAACCTTACTATTTTATTTTCTTTCTCACTGAAAATATTGGATTTTTTTTAATCAGTGACTGTTGATTTTCTTGAGGTGTTGATATCAATCTAAACTATAAATTATATTAATGTGTCTTTTTCTCCAGGAAAACCTAGTACATTCATTTGTTCTTTACAGAAACTTGCGAGATATGTGTTTGTTTATGGACTGCTATGTCACCAACACAATTATGTTTTAAGGTTATAAGCTCTTAAATGTTTTAAACCAGATAAGATTTAGTACAGCTCTTCACCTCACCCAATTACGAATAAATATTGCTGCATTTTTCATTCTTATGTTGGCTATGTAATGCCCTCCCTTTCATCTTATAGTATAAGGAACAGTTATGCAGATAGTAGGGATACCACCTTTATGACTTCTGGGCATAAAATAAAGAAAGGCTAAAATGGATTTTGAAAATTTGTGGCATCCTTTATTAGATGAGATATACCATCAGCATAACTTACTGTATGAGTATGAAAACGCTGTCTAAAATGGAAGTGACATTAGAATTCAGCCCATAATATTAGTACAGAATATATGAAATATTTTGAAAACAGCTAAGAGCCATATAATTAGCTCCATGAATAGTGAATTATTGACCACCCCTGATCTCACTTCCTGGTTTGTTAATACTTTCTACCAGTCATGTCATGTGTCAGGTAACAAGTATAATACCATACCAGTAAGGTGACAATAAGTTTCATTGCCTACCTACATTCACTCTGGTGGTCACCGGGTATCAGAATTTCATTTAAGTAAGCCCCTGTTAGCAAACCATGTATTGCTTTCTAAGGATTTTAAAGTAATGACTTTAAATTGCGGCCTTATATCATTTTGGGATGCTTACTTCTGAGATGCATTTTAAAGTATAATGTTACCACTTTTTTTCCACAATGGGCAACTGGCTTGAATCGTACTATAAGTCATATGTAACCATACCATATTCTAAGACAGCCTTTAAATACTAAGATTGCCTGCAAAAACTGTGATGAAATAATCTCACTTATTTAATTTCTCCAAATCCTTTGGGTTTCTAATACCATGATGAGAAATGACCCCATTCCTAAGTCAAAGTATGATTAAAGTTCATGAAATTAGTATTGTTTCACTCTTTGATGTCATCCAAAAGTGCTCTTCGCAGCATCTGCAATGTGCCCAGTAATGACTCCTACAGTTTGTATGGAGTTACATGCATTGATAACATACCTAAATATGACTGTAGACTCTTCTTTAGAAGACCCGATGCTCCTACTACTATTGAAACTATCTTGGTATGTTTTTTTTACATTGCTCTTGTTTCTGCTTGCAAATCCTGACATTTTATAACTTTGTGTCTCTGTGTACGCAGGACACTGTAGTCACTGGGTGTGGCAATTTCAATGATCAATGCTAATTTTGTCTTCTTTTATAGGACCACTATGTCCGGTTTTCTAGCATCTATCTTTTGAACTGTCGGTAATGGGTGATCTCATGTGTTGCAGACTTAATAATTTTCTATGATGCCTTGTGGCTCATGTTTCCGGTGGTTTTCAGCCACTTCAGTGCCATAATGCTTGCACAATCCCTAGTGCAACAGTCTTGTCACATTATTATGCCTTTCAGTATAAAGTCCTTCTGCCATCAGTATGTCACAGCCAGCAACAAGGTGTGCGACTGTTTCCAATTCGGCTTTACAAAACCTACATTTGTCTGTTTCTCCCACATGCTCAATGGACTTTGTAAATCAGCATGTATGTAGCCCACTATCTTGGGCTGCCAATATTAACCTTTCATCTCTTGGTTTAAATTCACCTCTCCTTAACCAATCCTGCATTTGTTCCTGATCAACATGAGGTTCTTCCAGACGTTTTCTATACTTGCAACTATATTTATGCATTTTCCAGATTTCTTGCTTCTCATCTGGTCCTTCACCTTATATTCTTTCTTTTGCTTTTTGCCATATTCAGTTGCTGCCTGATTTTTATCTACTTCTGGCTTGATTTCCATT